>NW_025936892.1:0-449 GCF_000764305.2 Hyalella azteca | reverse complement strand
GTCGGTAGCGGTGGTGCTGAACGCCCAGATCTCGATTGGCCCCAGCGTGTTGGTCAGCAAGTGGGTGTAATCGCCGTCTCTGGTTTTGAACCGCGCAAGGAAATTGGCCCCCTCCGGGGTCGGGCCGCGCAATCGCTGCTCAAGGACCACCCGTTCAGACTCTTCGAAGCCGAATCTTTCGGCAATATCCTTCGACCCGCTGGTGCCGACGCCCAGAACGATGACGGTCGAGGCTTGGTCGATCATCTTCGGCGTGAAGTCGGTGAACACCTGGGAAGCAAGTACGACTTCGATGCGGAACTTGCGGCCCTCGACGATGAACTGTTCGATCGCCAGATTGATGGCGGCGGATTTCGACGCACGATGGAACTCGTCGGCGAACAGCCGCTTCGGGACGCGCGCCAGCAGTTCCATCCGCTTCGAGTGATAGCCGCGGTACTTGCCCGGGA
>NW_025936891.1:0-603 GCF_000764305.2 Hyalella azteca | reverse complement strand
TTTATTCATTGCTTTTGAAATAGAGAAAAAGAATTGGCGGTTCGAACGTTTCCGTGTTGAAGTCATCAAAGCGAAAACAAGAAATGTTTGGTGGTAAGGAAATGAAATTTCTCTCAAATATGCTTGGCTCAGATCCATGTAACTACGTACGAAATTGAAGATATTGCAATTGCTGTGCGTAATTTAAACAGCCATTTTTAAATTTGACGAAATTGATATTGCAATTTCGGTGTGTATGTTAAACAGCCATGTTGAAATTTGAAAAAATTGAAGGATAACATTCATTGTTAGACGTCAAATACGTCCAAAATAAACATACCGAGTAAAAATTGAAGGATAACATCATTGTTGGACGTACAAAAAAAAAAAACATACGAAATTGTTATCCAGTTCTACGTTATACAGCCGAAACATTCATTGTTAGAAGAAAAATAAGTCCAATATAAACATACCGAGTAAAAATTTAAGGATAACATCATTGTTGGACGTACAAAAAAAAACATACGAAATTGTTATCCAGTTCTACGTTATACAGCCGAAACATTCATTGTTAGAAGTAAAATACGTCCAAAATAAACATACTGAGTAAAAATTGAAGGATAA
>NW_025936890.1:0-26775 GCF_000764305.2 Hyalella azteca | reverse complement strand
GAAAATATACAGGCAATACTGAGCAGCAAGCGATGCTTACTGATATATGTTTAATAAATGTTGAGAGATTAACAACAGTGAAGGATGCCCTCTAAACAGAAGTACGAATAAATGTTTAATAAATGTTGAGAGATTAACAGCAGTGAAGAAAGCCCTCTAAACAGAAGTACGAATAAATGTTTAATAAATGTTGAGAGATTAACAACAGTGAATAATACCCTCTGAACAGAAGGTATTGCACCAAACGCCTGCAGGAGGTTATGCACTGCGCGCTGCAGTGCGGCGCCTGCCGTCAGTGAGAGAGGTTGTTGCGTGCTGCTGTCGGTGCCTGCCTGCTCCGTGGATAGTGTTAATATCGCGAGTTTCCGTAGTAATTCACATTGGATAATAGTTCCAATCAAGTGTTTTTATAAAAAATTTCATCGGTGTTGGTGTGCTTTTCCTGACGCTAGGAAGGAAGGAGGCAGTGTCTTATCTTGCCCTCGCAGCGAAGGACAGCGTCTATCTTGCTTATCTTGCCGCTGGATTGCATCAGGCTTTGTGCTGCTGCCGTTGGCCGCCGCGTGAAGGCGAAGAGCTGAGATATGCCGTTATTATATTACTATTTAATGCAGATATTCACCTGTTATTGCTGTTATTTTGTTGATGCTGGACTGTTGTGTTGAGCGTGAACGCATGTGAGGAAAAATCGTGCGTGAACGCATGACGTCATCCATGCTTGTGTAAACGCTGGTGCGCGAGCCTGCGAGGGCAGCCCTCGACTTAGTGGGGAGAGGGGGAGGGAGAGGCGGGGGGAGTGATGCTGTTAACGATAACAGCTGTTGTTCTTGATGCTGCTACTGCTGATGCCGCCGTTGCTGTTCTTGTAGTTGCAATTTGTGCTGTTGTTGTTGCTGTTACTGTTGTTGTTGTTGCTGTTGTTGCTGTTGTTACTGTTGCTGTTTTACTGATGTTGCTGATGCTGCTGTTACTGTTGATGTTGTTGTTGCTGTTGTTACTGTTCTTGCTGTTGCTGTTTTACTGCTGTTGCTGATGCTGGTTGCTGTTGTTACTGCTGTTGTTGGTGTTGCAGTTATTGTTAGTCTTGCAGCAGTTGCTGCTGTTGTTGGTGTTGCTGTTGTTGTTGGTATTGCTGCTGTCGCTGCTGTTGCTGTTTTTATTGTACCTGCCGTTGCTGCTATTATTGCTGCTGTTATTGTTGTTGTTGGTGTTAACCACCAATAGTCTAGTCCACCAGTTGTAAAGGAATCAGAACCAGAACTATAGATCCAAGTGAAGCTTGGAAGATCCCAATAAAGGTTTCAGAGTTAGTCCAGCCAATGGGTCCACCGCCGCTCGAACGCGACCGAACCTTGCCAAGGGATGTGACTGAATCGCGATAGACTCTTAGACATATACTTAATGTTTGGTAAACTAAGGGAAGGCCCAAATTCAGGTAGGGCTCCGGGATGCAGGTAAGGCCCAAGATGCAGGTAAGGCTCAGGATGCAGGAAAGGCTCCGGGAAGCAGGTAAGGTAATCTAAGAGCTATAGCGCCAGGTAGGAGGATGATGAGGACGAGGAGCCGCTACGTCAGTGGGTCTATCTGTCATAGAACGCATGGGTTAGCAATCGTCGGTCTGGAACATGGGTTAGCAATCGTCGTACTAACGTTAGTGCTCATCTAACTGGATATATTGGCAATGAATTTTGAGGCTGGTAAACTACTAGGAACCAAAAGTAGGACTTACCGAAGGTGGAAGACTACTAGATGCGCGTGATCCACCTCCCACGAGTTCCAACGAGACAATGAGCAATAGTAGATACCTGCGGCTATTAATTAGCTGTGTAGGCGATGACGTGGCTCCGCGTAGCAATGGGAATTGGTGGCTGTTGCCAAGCCTGATGAATTTCCTTGACACCAGCAAACACCAATAGTTTATAGTGATGAGTCACGAGCATAGAATAAAATCAGTTACGGCACTAAATTTAGTTATAGTTATACAGCTATAGTTATAAAGTTATGGTTATACAGACATAGTTATACAGTTATGGTTATACAGTTATAGTTATACAGTTATGGCCATATAGTTATGGTTATACAGTTATAGTTGCACAGTTATGGTTTTACAGTTATGGTTATACAGTTATGGTTATACAGTTATGGTTATACAGTTACGGTTATACAGTTATAGTTATACAGTTATAGGTATACAGTTATGGTTATACTGTTATGGTTATACAGTTATAGTTATACAGTTATGGTTATACAATTACGGTTATACAGTTATAGTTATACAGTTATGGTTATACAGTTATGGTTATACAGTTATAGTTATACAGTTATATCTATACAGTTATGGTTATACTGTTATGGTTATACAATTATAGTTATACATTTAGCTATATTAGCAATATTAGCCAATTTAGCTATATTAGCTATATTAGCTATATTAACCAATTTAGCTATATTAGCTATATTAGCCAATTTAGCTATATTAGCCAATTTAGCTATATTAGCTATTTTAGCTATATTAGCTATATTAGTTATATTAGTTATATTAGCTATATTAGCTATATTAGCTATATTAGCTATATTAGCTATATTAGCTATATTAGCTATATTAGCTATATTAGCTATATTAGCTATATTAGCTATATTATCCAATTTAGCTATATTAGCTATATTAGCCAACCTAATTATATTAGCCATATTAGCTATATTAGCTATATTAGCTATATTAGCTAACTTAGCTATATTAGCTATATTAGCTATATTAGCTATATTAGCTATATAAGCAAATTTAGCTATATTAGCCAATTTAGCTATATTAGCTATATTAGTCAACGTAGCTATATTAGCCAATGTGGCTATATTAGCCAATTTAGCTATATTAGCCAATTTTGCTATATTAGCTATATTAGCTATATGAGCCAATTTAGCTATATTAGCTATATTAGCAAATTTAGCTATATTAGCTATATTAGCCAAATTAGCTATATTATCCAATTTAGCTATATTAGCTATATTAGCCAACCTAATTATATTAGCCAATTTAGCTATTTTAGCTATATTAGCTATATTAGCCAATTTAGCTATATTAGCATATATAGCAATATTAGCTTTGTGAGATGTTTGAGTCATTGTGAGATTTTTAAATTATTGTGAGATGTTTGAATCTTTGTGAGATGTTTGAATCTTTGTGAGATGTTTGAATCATTGCGTGATGTTTAAATCATTGTGAGATGTTTGAATCATTGTGAGATTTTTAAATCTTTGTGAGATGCTTGAATCATTGTGAGATGTTTGAAATTTTGTGAGATGTTTGAATCATTGTGAGATTTTTATATCATTGTGAGATGTTTGAATCTTTGTGCAGGGTGGCCCAGTGGTTAAAGTTCAGAGTACCAGGATTGTCGCTGAGAGGTGCGGGTTCGATCCCAGCTCAGTGCGCCAGTTTCTGGTCAGAATCGGCAAGGAGGCCGGGCGGTTAAGCACAGCAGAATTGTAGCGGTGAGTTGTGAGTTCGAGACCACATCAAGCTGTGAACGTTCTGCGATGTTAAGAATCGGCGACAGGCCTACGGCCTAATAAACGCTGAAACCGCTATTATTATTTATATTATTATTGTGAGATGTTTGAATCTTTGTGAGATGTTTGAATCTTTGTGAGATGTTTAAATCATTGTGAGATGTTTGAATCATTGTGAGATGTTTAAATCATTAATTGTGAGATATAGGCCGCCACCTCATCTGCCGCCAGAGCCATCGATGTCTATTGTTCGCTTTAACTTATATTAAGGTTCTATTTCTGCTAGATTATTATTATTCAGATTATGTGCATTCATAATCTTTGTTTTACATGACAGATTGCTTCATATTTATAAGAATTGGATACAAATATGATGAGCACCGCTTATCGCTATCCTTTGTATATTTTTATCAAAAGGCAACGGCGATGTTGATTTAAACCACAGCGTCTCAACTCCAAGCCCTGCTTAACGCGCCGTGTTATCTTATCGCGATTCATCCTGCATGGACATCCGCCGTCATGTGATAACACATTTATGCATTTACTGCAAAGTTTTGAGTTCAAATCCGAACGAAACTTAGTCCATTCTTGACTTGGTGATCTGAACTTCACGTCAATCTAAGAATAGATTTCATAAATTTAATCATCATTCACGTAAGCGCTACCAAACACGGTGCCTTGTCACTCATTATAAAGAGGGTGGTCATGGCATGCAAAAATCGACCCACACCGGAATATTTTGCTTTACTATTTTTTTCAGCGGAAGAGTATAAGCTAAAGCACAGAATATTAAAGTTCAAGCGCCCAGTTCTAGATCCGTGTTAGCACTGCGTGTTATCTTATCACAAATTACAGCTCGAATATGAACTGTCAAGTGGGTGTTTGAAGAGCGGCCTTTCTGAGTGCACACGAACGTGGTATCAGTTCAGAGTTTAATGTTCTAATTCGTTCGGAACTTACGAAAACATGAAAAGGATACATGGACACGTCTACTCCAGTTTCCATTCAGGTTATGTTAGGTTGGGAAGTTAGGTCAGGTAATATTCTACCTGTTTTATCGTTTTAATTGGAAACGGGAGGATGTAATATAAAAAATACACTCGCCACAGCGCAATAAACATCAAAAACTGTGTATATAATTCCACAATTATTGATTACGAACTGAGGAAAGAAGCGTGCCGAAGCGGCGCCATGATGGCCCACGCTAACATTCACCCACTTTCGTCGGACTGGTGGGCTCAGTAGGTGTGTCCATATGACCCCCAACAGCATCATTTGGTAATTTTTTGCACGTCTTTGAGTCGGTTCATCTACAGTAGCTTTGTGTTGTGTACAGACTCTCGTGAAGCCTGCTGACTCAAGTGAAGCCTGCAGAGTGTCATGAAGCTTGCAGACTCTCATTAAGCTTGCAGACTCTCGATCATTAATCTTGCAGACTCTCATTAGGCTTGCAGACTCATTAATCTTTCAGACTCTCATTAAGCTTGCAGACTTTCATTAGGCTTGCAGACTATAGAGACGCGACGCAGGAAGTGGATTGCCACTGTCAATTATTTTGTGCCCATTTGACAAACTCGTTCTCATTTATATACAGAAAATCCATAATTCATATCGATAGCAAGATAACAGAGGATTACTGTTATTGTTAAATGTGAGATTCTGTATTATGGAAATTGGGTGAAAATAAAAAATATTGACCCCGTTTGCTTGGTGGTGTCGATCGGGACTTGACTGTGGACTTTTTGCCTGGGACTGGGACTACTTATCGAGATCTGCATTTCTTCTATATTCCATCAAAAGGTGAATACAACTGTGAAATCAATGACGAAGAAAGCGTCAAATAAATTCATCTTTATTTTATGGTGATTGTACTTGTATTCTCTCAATTTTTGTACTGATAATGGAACTGGTCACTGAAACGTATTCATTGAAAACATGACAAATTTATTTGGCGTTTCCTTCTCTGTATGGTTCTTAGTGAACTTGCGATTTAAGAAGTCTAGTGACACAAATTAAATCTATATTAGCAATTACCCTATTTAAGACAATTGATCATTTAGGCCATGAGCTGTTTAAGGACAGAAGAAAGTTCTTAGAAAATGTACACTCAGCCATGTAATGTCCCCCAATATTTAGCCCATCTACATTAAATCTAGATCTGTTTTATTTACATTAGCATTAAGTTATTTTAATGAAACTTGAGCCAACCTCAAGTTGAAATCTTGCATCATTCATTGTATGCAGGTGATCCAGCTGAGACCCAAGCAAAATTTGCAATGTCCTGGCCATTGATTGCGGCTCTTGCAAAGACTCTGAAAATATTAGTTATAAGGACAATCGCGGTCCCGCGTTCCTATAAATAAAGTTTTTGCACCCAATAAACACTCTCATAAATAAATTTGTTAGCACTAAATAATTCCTCCCTTCAATAAATGATTTGGACCGAAATCTTCACCACGCTGCATATGTAAAAACAACAGACAGTTTGCAAATATATAGTCAGTTAATTTTCAACCGGTGCCGAGCGCACTAAATTACGCGCACTTTTGTGTACGATAAATATTGAAATTAACATATATCGCTTTTGCTTGAGAAGCCTCTCTGCAGTATTGCCTCCTTGAAGTCAATGGTCAAATAACTAAACAAATTAATGTGGTAATTAGGTGTTTTGCCGTGCAACTTTACCCCCATGGAGGCTCATTCATGAATGCTTTGTGCAAATACTTGTCGAGAGAAGTGGCATTCAACGTCTACATGAAAAATATATATCGCATACTGCGTACACAACAATGTTAAAATTATTTAAAGGAAAAATTGTGAATAATACTTTTAGTTAATTCCAGTATCGATGTCAAAATCGATATAAATAGCAATGGCGATATCAATATTGATTTCGATGTTAATATCAATGTTAATATCGATGCTCTTAATAGTTAATGTAACTTTGAATCCTTTTATTACGATAATAAATTAAGCCACTAGCAGTATGGAGTGTTTCAACAGAATTCATGTATCAGGGACCATCAGCAAGATGGCTTCCTCCGCAGCCGGGACATACGCGTGCAGCTTGGCCTCACACTTTGAAAAAATGGAAACAATCAGCGACAATGCGGAAGGCATTTTGAGTCTTTGTCCCAAGTACGCAAGTAAAATTTTAAATATTGAATGCCACGACAAAAACGCTGCTGAGACGTATATGGACTACATGGAGAGACATCGAAAACCCGAATAGAACGAGAAAAATTGAATACTATGTGTGGCTTCTGCAAAAAAACGTTTGAAACAGCCACGATTGCCGACGAAATGGATATGTCAGCAATAAAAATACTTTTTCACAGTATTTTCAAAGTTAAACATGATGGAAGGGACTTTACGAAACTAATGAACAAAGTGATAGAAATCACAAAACTGAGAAATGATGTCATGCATAACCTCTCTTCAATGAACGACCGAGCAAAGTTTGCCGTAATCCAAACTAAATTGTTCGATCTGATCAAAGAAGCGAAGTTGTTTTATCCCAGTTTTCTGAGCGATATTAATGCTATGGAACGAGACCTAAAACTCGAAATAAAGTGCGGTCTTTCTCCTGGCTGCAGCGAGTTGGCTTACCATTGTCGTTGCATCCTGAAAGAATGGATAACAATTGCAAATCAGCTTTTCCAAAAGTACGCTGAAGAAGCTTTGAACTTTGATATGGGCTGCGTTAAAAGGACTGAAGTGTTCCACCCACTGGAGGTGATGCTGCAAGACGAGAGCAGCAACAAACTTCATATTAAAGACTTGTTCAAGTCTTCAAATGAACAAATCGTTCTGGTTACAGGCGAAGCGGGCGCAGGAAAGACGACTCTTCTCTTGAACATAATTCTTCAATTTAACGCAGCGAGTTACTTGAAGCGATATGAAGTCCTCATGTACATTGAGTGCAACGACAGCACAACGGAAAGTCTGCAAAAAGTCGCTAGGCAACATTTTGGAGACACTCTTTGCTTGAAATTAGGAGGAGAGGATAAAGTTCTGCAAGCCCTTACACAGCTCCATGTGCTGTTCCTGATCGATGGATTCGATGAAAAAAACACAATATCGACCACAGTTTTGAAGGCGCTGTTGAAGACAACCTGGCACCAAAACTCTCGAATTTTGTTCACAACTCGCCCCCATACTGTCGGTGCTCTGAAGCAATTAATTAGGCAAAATCACCGCAAACTATCGCATTACAAGATAGCGCCTCTCACAGAGTTATCAGATCAGTTGGCTTTCATTGCAAAGTATGAACAAATTCTTACTCCTGACCCTACTGCCTCACAAGCGATGCAGGATCGATTTTCCAAACTTGGAAAGGAATTACGACAACTTTTCACGGAGCCAATATCTTTGCTGCACTTCTGCTCTATTTATAAAGAGACTCCAGGTAAGATTGACCGTTGGAAGAGCTTCAACGATGTGTCGCGGGACGCATTGCAGTTACAAAAGACCATCGTTGCGGCCAAGCTCATCAATATTGGTGCCTCCAACGAAGATGTTTTAATTGACGACCTGTTCATGGTTATTGGCCAGTGGGCGCTGGAATTTCTCTTCTCTAACAAGATCAAATTTACCGAAGGTGAGCGCATGCGGCTGCGGCGCAATTGTTGTGAGAAAATCAACTTTCACTGCCAAGGCGTTGATGTCGACGCTGGCGTGTTCCTCAACGTCGTGCTTAAAGTGAAGCGATCGCTGTCAGGGAGCGCAGGCACAACCTACTCCTTCGCGCATAAGTCCACCCAAGAGAGAATAGCAGCGCATTATATTACTGAAAAAATGCTGTATACAGATAAGCCTTGTCTCACAGACCTGGGAGTAACTCCTGAGACGAGCCCAAGGTAAGCCTACAACTTCGTGTTGAATATCGTAGTGAAATTTTTTAAATTATATTTAAATTTAATTGAAGCCATTTTCCTGGGTTATGGCGCCGTTATTAACAACCTGAGATAAAACAAATTGGCCGCGGTAGAGTATAATTGTGGCCACAATATTGTTTAATTTAAGTTATTAATTGTCAATTTAATTTTGATTTTATTTTATTCAATTATTTAATTATTCATTTCTGAATTAATTCATTTAACTGTCTGAAGTGTTCTTCTCACGTGAGAAATGGAATTAGATTTTCGAGTAAACAAAGTCTCTATTTGGTGACAGTACCATATCAGCCTTTCACCCTCGACTTCCCCCAGGTTGTATGAGGTGCTTCTGTACGTGGCGCAGCTGCTGCACGATGAAAATTCTATCAAATTCAACCACCACTGGCAGGAGCTGAAGGATGCGCTGCGCCATGCTGATGTCACTACCTTCGGCACCGTAAGGGACTGCGTCCGGCGCTGCCCTGACGTGCCGCAGATGGCTGAGCTCGCCGTTTTCATTGATCCCAGCGAGACATGGAGCATCAATAATGGTGGGTAAAGTGCGCTCCTGTTGCATGAATTGCTTGAATATTCAATGCACTCCAAATTCCGGGATTGATAACCAAAAGTATGGCGGAATATACGATACTAATGTGAAATCGAATAAGTTGCTCACAAAAGGGACCGCTTTTAAACATGTTCTCCCAGCCTCCTTGTACGCGATAGTTCACACCGATACGACAGCGAGAACGTTCTTTTGCGCACTGGACTAGTCTTCAGAAGCTTCCAAAACTTACGAACGTTCTTATGCTATCTGCAATAATTAAGCTGTCGGCCGTAGGGATGCTTGGAAATTTCAACTAAAAGAATACATATCTGCAAGAGCTACTTCTATATAGCAGCACAAGGAGACATAAGCCCAAAGCTGAGCATTTTCGATTGTTAGTGAAGTCATTATTTCGTGGGCTTGAATTAACTTGAACTTCCACAAGCACTCAAAATATTAATTTTTATCTTGTTCAATGTCTACAAGTGCAATGGTCTTTACAATCAAATTGTTAAAGCTCACTGAAGGAATTAAAACTATTAAAAAATTTTTTGAAATGCATTGATCACTTTTTCGAACGCCCTGCTCCACTACTAGATTTAGACTGCCGTGCGCCCTTGCTGAATGCTGGCTTCCGGCAACGACTAACGCTTGCCCTAGATGGGGGTGCGGGCGGTAGACCCCCGTATAACCTCGAATTGTGGGAGCTTGTAAGTTTTATGACTGAAAGCTCTTTTCGATGTGCACTTAAATCAACGAAATATGTAAACCTTTCCAGTTGGAGCTTGACCGGTATTGCATGTGCAATTATCGAGTAGATTATGATTTGCGTTTTGGGAGCACATTCGGCGCACACATGTTTGAGCGCACGTAATGCAAGTTCACCTTTGATTCTTACACTCATCGGATTGATTCGATTCTCAGTTAACAACTCCCACAACATTAATTCTGGCGACCTCTATTAAGCGACCTCTGGGATCTCTATGCGAAAATTCACTGTAATTATTAGATTGAGTAAAAGAGAATTGGTTTGCGGTAGGGCAACATGGGGCAACGCGCCCCCCCCCCTTTTTAAACTAAATGTTTGATGAAGTTTAATTGATACGAGGTGGTTCTTTGTTTTGTGTAAAGGTACAACTATTGAGGAATGTATGATGTGAATTAGACGCCTATATAGTTATTCAATTTTTAATGAAACACTATTTTGTAAAAAGTGTCAAAATGGGCCCATTGCCCCACCCCTGGGGCAATGGGCCCATAGGCTTGGAGGAAGGCTCCCAAACATGTTCTCTTTACCACAATTGTATATTTTTCGTTTAAAATGATAAAACACCACTTACAGTTAAAACTAAGAAAAATGTAATAAAAAATATGACATTCATTCATTAATTAACAACTCAAAAAATCATATTCTTAACTTGAAAAAATATACTCCTGGCTTAAAAAATATATTACTGACGTGAATAAAAATTTTCATTGACATAAAATATATATTCTTGACTTGGAAAATATATCCTTGCGATAAAAAATTCGTTCTTGACGACAAAAAAGTATCCTAGACTAGAACAAAAATATATTTAGTTTATCAGAAAAAACTTCGTTCCAGTTTCACCCATAATCCAGATATTATGTGCAGAGAATCCGTACCTAATCGTGATTTCAGCCAACACCATCAAAACTCATCAACTTTTGGCTCATTGGTGTTGGCCGAAATCAACTTTTGGCAAGGTATGAGTCAATAACTCGATAAGGGGTCATAAATACGCATAACTAGAAGCTAAACCTACTGGCGAATCAAAAAATCATGCAATATGAAGTGTAATTTGTGATTCAAAAAGCTAGTCATAGTTTTGAAAAGGTCATTGAGACAAATCTAATGATGTATAACACAATACTTCACCATGGGCGCTTTGCCACGTGACACGCGTGGGCCCGTTGCCCCACTTGGTATCATTTCAATTTATATCGCGTCAAAATTTTACTTTAAAAGCTAATAGTCTAAACTTGATCTCAAAATTATCCCTATAAATATTACTTTCAAAATATAATTCACAGTAATTTCAAAAGCTTCATCTACAGTAATCGAAAACAGTTTTATTTAGCAGCAAAAAAAATTTTATCTGGGCTAAAACAGTTATTCACAAATAACTTAATAACGCAAACACTTAGCAAAACGTAAGTCCGTACACTTCATCCCAGTGAAACTGTCGACCGGTGGTAGAGAACACGGACCAATATCGCCATACTTAGCGAGAAACCCGCTATGGGCCCATGACCCGTAGTGGGCTCGCTGCCCCATGTTACCCTATTCTTCTGCGCTATTTACAATATTCATGGAGTAGAATAAGTTTTGAATTTTTTAATATGATCGAGTATCTGCTGCAATTTATTGTTTACACTCGATGATGTGACTAAGAAGTGGGTATAATATGAAAAAGTGTCGTATTATAAATAGGCGTCTTGAACAGTTGGTGCATTGGTTTTTTCAACACAGGCTAAATTCACCATGCTAGACCATGCTACATGTTAGAGTCGACTTTCCTTTCGTTCCGTCGTATCACATCGCGAACGCACACGTATACATTCGTCGACGCCATTTACAGAACGGGAGAGGGTCATGGTTCCCGTATTTACCCTATTTAGTCTCTGACCAGCCCATCATGCGGTAGCGTCATCAGCGTTTGAACATGGGCATCATGACGAAGCTTGACCAGCTGCTCTTTTTAATCATATTACGCTGATTTGGCCTACCGGGCAATTGACTTCTGAAAGAGGCTGGTAAATAGAAGCAAAACACCCTACGTGGCCGACTTGCTCCTGATTCAACCCTAAGCCGAATATAATGTCACTGGGGCGACCTTAATTGTCACGAAAAATTTGACAGGGTAAAGCGTCCTGTGCTGTTAATAAGGTCTCATTTTTACCGATTAAAAAATATTATTAAGCAAACATATTCCGCATTAATAACAAAACAAACAGCGGAAAATATATTAAACATTGAATGTGTTTTATTTATAGAAAACAAGATTTACGACAATAACTTAGTAAGATATATACAATGCCCGAATTACAATGCATATCTTAGCACACACAATATAACTCACTCATAACATAATACATAATAGATTAATGAACATAATAGATTAATTTTAGGTTCCGTCCTGATGCGCGGTCACCAAGGCTGCACGAAGAGAATAGCATTCGCTCCCACTCTCTATCATTCGACTCTACTAATCATCACTCTCGATCTACTAATCTTCCCTATCTCTACGTAGCATCCCACTCTCTAATAATCATACCACTTTCTTCATATCATTGCTCTCTCTATACTCATCATCTCTCTCCGCCTATCATCCACTTTCTTACTATCATCCTTTCTGCTTATCATCCCTCAGCCTATAATCTCATCCTACCTTTTGCCCCGTTCTTCATATCATTATTCTCTCCCTATATAATCGCTCTCTTCTACCTTTAAATCTCTCTTTCTCTTTACCTAGCTTCCCCTTCCGTACTTATCACATTCCTCTTCACCCGTCTCTTTAAATTAATCTTGATTTGTCATCCATTTTTCCAGACGGAGATGCTTGCCTTCCTATACATACGGTAGCGATACCTCTATACCTACCTACTCTCATATTTAACTTCATTGTTTACTGATCGACTCGATTCAACTCTCTCTTTGTCTATCATCCTTGTCTCTACCTCTCTACGTTACTCAACATACCTCTTCACCTATCATCCATCTATCGCTCTACCAAAACTCACACCACATCAGGCAACAAGTATCCTCATCCTTCTTCCGCAGCTGGAGACGTGTTGGTAGTGACACTAATGCTGCCACATCAGCAGCCTCGCGTCATCAACATCAAGATGCCAGCTGCGGTGCTGCGCGCTGCAGGCACCAACTTGTCTGACCTGGTGCGGCGTTACGAGGGACAACTACAGCTGGACATTAGACCAGTAGGAGATTTGGACAGCCCCGAGCCTTGCGACGATCTGCTGGAGTGCCTCAAGGGCTCCAGGTTAGCAACATTTGCCCCCTTAGTGGTCATAGTTTATGTTAGTTGGTTTTACTTGTACGCCATGACTTTATGAGGTGCTGTAAAAACGAAATTTTATGAGGTGCTGTAAATAACCCGCATGACTAAGGAACATGTAAAGATGATTATTGCCGTATTTTTATTCTACGTAATATAAAAATAACTCATAATGAATAATACATGCAAGAAGATATAGTGAAGAAAAGAAGCATTTATGAGAAGGGCTGATTAAACTGGAGAATACGAGAACATTTTGCCTAACATTAACTTTGTAGTGAAGAACACATGCTCGTTTATAATATGCATAGTTGAATTTAGTATAGAATATTTGTTTGAGCATTAAGTGCATAATATAGAAATGTATTGCAAGGACGATGGCGCGAGGTTGAAGAAATGTTTGGAGAATTGGGCACGTTGGCGTCAACGTTTCACTACATTCATAAATCAAGAAAACTTTTATACACAAGTATATAGGTATTTATGGTCTAAGTACTTTGAAGTATTTACTAGAATAATTATTCATACAGAAATATGCAAGATACATTGTTTCGATTGATAAAAACGATCGCATAATTTAGAGTATTTATGTTTTGCACAATTTACATATACTAAATTGAGAAGAAAAGAATGGACATTAAGATTAGAATGCATAGCAGGATATATTGTGCAGAAGCTAATCATGAACATGTAAAGCGGAATACATGGCAGGATATATTGTACAGAAGCTAAGCATGAACATATAGAATAGAGTAGTTCAGAGTGTTTGCGGCTTTGAGTAGTTCAGAGTGTTTGCGGTTTTTCTTTCATTTCGTTCAGAGCACTTGGAGCGTTTATTTCGTTCAGAGCACTTGGAGAGTTCATTTCAGTGCAGAATGTTTTTGTTTGTCTCATCATAGACAATCAGAGACGCTCGGCGCTAGGAAACACGACGCTAGGAAGCAAGGCGCAAAAAAGCACTGCGCTAGGAAGCATGGCGCTAGGCAGCAAAGCACTTAGAAGCACGGCGCTAAGAAGCACGACGCTAAGAACCACGGCGCTGGAAAGCACGGCTCTAGGAATCACGGCGCTAGGAAGCACGGCTCTAGGAAGCGCAGCGCTAGGAATCACGGCGCAAAGAAGTACGGTTCCAGGACGCGTGGAGCTAAGAAGTACGGCACTGTGCTAGGAAGCACGGCTCAAGGAAGCACGGTGCTAGGAAGCACGGTGCTAGGAAGCACGGTGCTAAAAAGCATGGTTCTAGGAAGCACGGCGCAAGGAAGCACGGTCCTAGGAAGTATGGCACTAGGAGACATGGCGCTAGGAAGTACGGCGCAAAGAAGCATCCCTTTCAAGGTTTTGATTCATGTCAACCGCTTGCTCAAGGACGCCCTAAGCTTGCCTAGCGATGTAAATTAGCGGCTGTATGTGTGCTTTAGGTTCTGGTTGTACGAGGAAATAAGCACCTGATTGGAATGCGGTCTAATCCTTGACAACCGTTGGGCAACTGCGGGGCGTGCGTATTTGGTACCTGATACTTTCGGGGCAGACACAGCCGAATGTAAAAAATGCGCTAAAAACGGGACAAAATTTTGAAACGGGAACAAACAATTTCCTGAAACAAACTGTTAAAAATGCACAATTAACAACAAACAACGAACAAATTAACAATGATGCTTGACTGCAGTAACTAACCTAATGATGCTACGGTACATAAACAGCACTAATGTGATTGAATCCGAGGAATACATTTACTTATAATGAGGCATTTTTTTACTTACAACGCGTTAAACTTGTGAGCCATTCGATGCCGGCAGCCTGGCAAAACCAAGAAACTCAAGTCGATTTATAAATTCACAATTTTCCGTTCCATAAATTTATCCAGTTACCGCGGTGGATTAAAGATTTGAACCTGAGGGATACGTGCATAAGCTGATCAAATAACAACTCGGTCGTCGGCATCCGTCCGTCTTGATAGACGATGGAGTAGCTATATCGGACCCGCCTGCATCGCCAAGAGCGAGAGAGCGAGCTATGTAGATAGTAACGTAGCCTGGGCAGGGTAGTATGGAGGGTCGGCTGTCGCCCAAGCAGCACTCCCCCCCCCCTCTCTCCTCGCAGCCGGGATAATCAAGGGAAAGACAAGGTCTATGCAACTTGGACCCGGCTGCGCCGCAGGAGTTGCCGATGTTGACGTTCCAAGTCAACTCGCCTTAGGGACTACAGCTCCTGATTTGCTGTCGGGGTTTACCCCCTTAGCCTTTCCCATGGAGGGTAAGCCGCAAGGCAGTGGAGGTTTGGGTTCGGAGTTACCTTCTCTTAGATGAGCTACCTTCCAAGGTTGACGAACCTCATCTGCCCGAGCAACACTGATAACAACTGATAAATAATAAATAACAACTGATGCAGAGCATATTACTCAATCGGAAATATTCTATTATTGTCGAAAGAATAACTTGCATTATACAATTTCTATGTTTTCAAAGAAGTGATGTGAAAGATACATCATAGAACTACATCTTAAAAAATACTTGAAGGAAAAACTAATAAATTTTCCTTCACAATTGAAATTTTCCAGTCAAATACCTTATAATTTAAGGAAGACAACACAATAGAAAAGTGAGTGTTAATCTTAACAAAGCCAAATTACTGCAGTAGCTTGATTGCAGTAAGCAACTACCCAATCACACTTCACAACAGTGAACAATTTTTTTGCATTGGAACTGTTGAGCTCTAAATGAAATTCGTTCCAAGCTTTCAAATTATCAACTGCACTCTAAATTCCTGAATTGATAACCAAAATTATGGCGGAATATACGATAGTAATGTGAAATCAAATAAGTTGCTCACAAATGGGATCCCGTTTAAATTCGTTCTCCCTGCCTCCTTGTCAGCTATAGTTCACACCGACACGACCGCTAGAGCAGCGAGAACGTTCTTGTACCGCACTGGACTAGTCTTCAGAGGCTCCCGAAAATTCCGAACGTTCTTATGCAATCTTCAATAATTATGCTGTCGGCCGTAGGGATGCTTGGAAATTCCAACTAAAAGCATACATATCTGCAAGAGCTACTTTTATAGCCTCTCAAGCAGAAATATGCTCTAAGCTGAACATTTCCATTGTTGGAGCCATCATTATTTCGTGGGCTTGAAGAACAGTAATCTCCAGATAATTCGAAATCAAGGAAACACTCCCACTAGCACTCAAACTATATTAATTTTCATCCTGTTCAATATCTCCAATAGCGATGGTCTTACAATCAAATTGTTTAAAGCTCTCTGAAAAGACAAAACTATTCAATCTTTCAAGCATTGATCACTCTTTACTACGTCCTACTTCACGGCTACTTTTAAACTGGCGCCCTACTATGACGGCAACACAGACGGCTTTTGGCAACGGCTATCGCGCTGCCTGGATGGGTGTGGGTGCGGGAGGTTGACCCTACATACCCCCGCATGCATTGCAACTTGTCAGCTGTAAGACTGAAAGCTCTTTTTGATGTGCCCTTGAATCAATGAAGCATTTAAACTTTGCCAGTTGGAGCTTGAGCGGTATTGCATTTGCAATTATGGAACACATTATGGTTTGCTTTTTGGAGCACATGCGGCGCAAACATGTGTGAACGCACGTAATGCAAGTTCACCTCTGATTCTTAGACTCATCGGATTGATCAGATTTTTCAGTTAGCAACTCCTGCAACATTAATTCTAGTGTTACTTCTTCCGGCGTATCAAGTGACCTCTAGGAATATCTGCAAACATTTACTGTTGTCAATAGATTGAGTGAAAGGCAGTTGATTTGCGTTATTCCTATGGTTTATTAATCATATTCACAGAGTAGAAATAGTTACAGATTTCTCAATTTGCTCGAGTATCTGAAACAATTTATTTTTGTTATTCGATGATGTGATTTCTGTGCTCAGAAGTGGGTATAATATGCAGAAGTGTCAGGTTAAAAATAGTCGTCTTGAACAGTAGGTGCTTGGGTATCTTCATCATAGGCTAAATTCACCATGCTATATATCAAGTTAGAGTCGAATCTCGTTTCGTTCCGTCGTATCACAAAGCGAGCATACGCGTGTACATTCGTCGACACCATCTATAGAACGGGAGATGGTCATGGTTCGCGCATTTTTCCTGTTTAGTCTATGACCAGCCCATCATGAGGCAGCCTCATCAGCGTTTGACCAGGGGCATCATGAGGAAGCTTAACCAGCTGCTTTTTTTGGCATCTTGCGCAGATTTGGCCCACCGGGCAATTGAATTTCGAAAGAGGCGGCAAAATAGAAGTGAAACACCGTACGTGGCCGATCTGCGCCTGAATTACCTCTAAGCCTACTCCTATATCACTGGGGCGACCTTGATTGGAACGAAAACTTTGACAGGGATAGCGCTAGGAAGCATGGCACTAGGAAGCATGGCGCTAGGAAGTATAGCGCTAGGAAGCAAGGCGCTAAGAAGCACGACGCTAAGAAGCACGGCGCTAAGAAGCACGGCGTTAGAAATCATGGCGCTAGGAAGCACGGCGCTAAAAAAACATGGCGCTAGGAAGCACGGCGCTAGCAAGCACGGCGCTAGGAAACACGGCGCTATGGAGCACGGCTCTAGGAAGCACGGCGCTAGGAAGCAAGGCAGTAGGAAGCAAGGTGCTATGAAGCACGGCGCTAAGAAGCACGACGCTAGGAAGCAAGGCGCTAAGAAGCACGGTGTTGGAAGCATGGCGCTAGGAAGCAAGGCGCTAGGACGGCGCCAGGTAGCAAGGCGCTAGGAAGCAAGGCGCTAGGACGGCGCTAGGAAGCATGGGAAGGGAAATTCCATGCTAGGAAGCAGCACGCTGGGAAGCTCCATGCTAGGATGCACCATGCTAGGAAATACCACGCTGGGAAGATGCTTACCATATTTTACCTATGGATAATTATATATTGTTGAATGACTTAATTCGTTAATATATTTATATATCACAAACAATTCTGTCGCAGGTGTCAGCTCACTGAGCTGCGTTGCGGCATCAGCAGCGCAGTTGGCGTCGCCGCTGTGGCGTCCGTGGCTACGGCCACAAGTGAGCTGTGCATTGCACTCCCCGCCCCCCTCAGTCTGCACGCTCTGCAAGGCAAATATGAGGGCCTAGGTGAGGGCGGGTTGTTTGGGATATGCAGCTTTGCAAGAACTGGTGCAGCAGGACCAAATTTAGCTCAACGGTTTCGTTCAAAGGATAAACCGAACAATTTTGAGTTAGCTTATTTTAGTTTCCACATATTTATATTCTGCCTATTTAGTTTATATTCAATTGCTTGTAATATGCGTTATACGTGGATGCCGTCTCCTAGTTTAATTAAGGCTCAAATACGCTTTATGCCATTGGAGAGGCGTGCTGCACGGTAAACGAAGTCACAAATGAAAATTTATCAACGCGTCACTGGCCACATGATCTCCTCACGTGTTCGTCACGGGTACAGCAGCCTGTGTGCCCATGGGCCACATCTTCTCCTCACGGGTAGGACATGTGTGCCTTACAGGCCATATAAGGCCCACGCGGACTCCCATGTCTTATAAACATTCGGTATGATGGCCGACAATTAGGCTGAAGGAATATTGGGCACCACTCTGACTAGATATTTACAACTCTGCTGGATATGAGCAAGTAACAGTTGGCCGGCGAAGCAACTAGGCTGATTAACGGCAGACACCAATGCATTGAATGCTGGCAGCCAAGCAGTGAGGGCTGTCAGCCATGCAGTGAAGGCTGTTAGCCAAGCAGCGAGTGCTGGCAGCCGTGCAGTGAAGGTTGTCAGCCATGCAGTGAAGGCTGGTAGCCCTGCAGTGAAGGCTGGTAGCCATACAGCGTTGGCTGGCAGCCTTGTAGTGAAAGCTGGCAGCCATTCAGTGGAGGCTGACAGCCATGCGGTGAAGGCTTTCAGCCATGCAGTGAAGGCTGGAAGCCATGCAGTGAAGGTTGGTAGCCATGCAGTGAAGGCTGTCAGCCATGCAGTGAAGGCTAGCAGTCATGCAGCGTTGGCTGGCAGCCATCTAGCGAAGGCTGGCAGCCATGCAGTGAAGGCTGGCAGCCATTCAATGAAGGCTATCAGTCGTGTAGTGAAGGCTGACAGCTATGTAGTGAAGGCTGTCAGCCCTACAATGAAGGCGGTCAGTCATGAAGTGAAGGCTGTCAGCCATGCATTGAGTGCTGGCAGCCGTCGGCCATGCAGTGAAAGCTGGTAGCCATGAAGCAAAGGCTGTCAGCCATGCAATGAAGGCTGTCAGCCATGTAGTAAAAGCTGGTAAGCATGCAGTGAAGGCTGGTAGCCATGCAACGTTGGTTGGCAGCCATGTAGTGACAGCTAACAACCACACTGGGTGAGTGCAGGCAGCTGTGCTGGGTGAAGTCTGGCATCTCATGTTGCCATAAGCACAGCAGTTCCCACTCGTAATATTGGTCGGTGTTTGCTCGCAGGCGTGTACATTTGGCCGCTGGATGCCGCTTGGTCTGCCGATCCCCAGTCGGCCCTGTCCCCGCCGTGCCAGGAGGGGCACGACGCTGGGGTCGAAAGCCCGCCCAGCCCACGAGCTGACGTGTGTCTGCCAGCCCTGCCACCGCCGCATCTGTTTATCACCGGGTCCGGCAGCTGTGAGGCCATCGCAGGGGTCATCAAAAAAGTCGCTCCTCATACCAAAAGGTTATTTACTTCCTGTGATAGAGGAGGAAGCATTCAGTTTGGTGATCACTTAATTGCCTCAATCGCAAAGTAATTGAAATTTATAAAAAGTAATAAATAACAAAAAAATCACGATTATAAACGTTTCATCGAATAAATCATGTCGCCCGTTTTCGATAGCAACTTTTAAATTCAAAATTCCACTACCAATGTTTTTTGACACTAGTGTGTCGGAAAATCAATATGAAAAGCGAGATTTAAATCATGTTTATATTAAAATAAAAGCCTCGCCACAACTCGCTGTTGGATACTTTTGATTGGAATTGTTAAAAGGTAGATTCATAAGCCCGTGTAGATTTCCCGTTACCTTGTCTTCTATTTAACTATTCTATTCTCAGTATCTATTCTGTCTATTTCAGTTGTGTTACTAACCAATAGTTGTTTTCAAAATATTGCTAACTGTTTATGTATGAAAAATTTGATTTTGTTCCACACGTTTGTTCCACGCTGGGAACACGGGACACTCGGTAGGTACGTGCAACCAGGGACATGTTAGACGGGATTAGTGGACGCTCATCTGTTGGTCCGTGTGCAGACTGGAGACCATAACGCTGACCTGCCCCAAGCTGGGAGAGGATGAGCTGCAGCAACTGCTGGAGGAACTGCGGCGCGAAGGCGTCCGGAGTGGCGCTGCTGGCAACACGCGATACACAACAGATCTGTGAGTCTCAGTAGATACCGACAAACGTGTTGTGAGTCTCAGTGGATGCCGGCACACGAGCCATGAGTCTCAGTAGATACCGACGCACGTGTCGTAGGTCTCTGTAGATCACAGCACACGTGCCGTGCGTCTCAGGAGATTCAGACACAACATCCGTATCTCATTAGTATAGTATAGTATCTTCGGCATTAAAGAATAGGCCTGGATAGGCCTGTCACCGATTCTTGTACTTTTCTTGACTAGACTGGCCTTTTGATCAGATCTTTTCAACGGACAGTAGATTTAAAATCGCTTCTAGATATCAGTTGTTCCGTAGGGTACGAGGCATTTTAGGACTAAACATATGCTCATGCATGGCCTTGTCTAGTCTGTCCTTGAACGCGTTTATACCCAAATAAAAATTAAAGGCGGCGCATCGATGATTATAGGTGGCGATGGTAGATTATAGGTGGCGTAACGGTGGGTGGCCACGCCAGCCAAAAATCACCATTGAAACGCTGATAAATCGAGAGGATGCGCGAGCATAGGTGGCACTCATCGATGTAATCAGTGTAAAATGTTCATTATATAACATGATTTAAATAAAGCTAAAGCAGGTTCTCTTTTGACTACTTTCGGCAGTCCCTCGCTTGACTTCAGATTGTAGTTAGTCAGTCATGGACGTGTAGTAGAAAGTGGTGCAACGTTAGTCTCGAGCCGAATCAAGTTTAAATTCTCGATAAAACCTTAAGTCTACTCATAAATGATAAACTTTTGTGTTGATTTAAGAGATAACGTGACTCTTGTGCTATGCTAGACTTTAAAATTTCTGAAATATTCAATTGTACTTCGGGACTTGTGGTCTAGTATAGCTACATGAACGGCGCCGGTATGGCTGATAGAGCCGCCATGCCTGCCTGTGACGCCACTTGTGATGTGATTAAATAAACAATTATTGAGCATAGCTTACTTCGAATGCGAAATCGAATGGGATGTGGGTGTTTACTGCAAAAACTAATGGGATGTGGGTGTTTACTTTTAATGTCTATGTATTATATTCCTAATTTTGAAACAGTAAAGTGTAAAAATATTATTTCTCGTGTCCGACTCGGGTCCGTGACTCCCTAGCCGGCTGCCATGACAGTTCCGACGCGGCGGCGCCATAGCAATTAGCAAACATCAATAGTGTTTCTACTTTTCTTGTGTTGATATGTTAATCAGATGCCTAAATTAAGATCTTTACTATAAGTATAGCATTTCTAAAGTGAATTAGAATTGCAATGGACCAGACTGGTCTGAGAATACCTGTATATAAAGGATTCCTTATTTTTAACGTGCTCTCATGACTCATCCTCTTGTCAGGCCGTGTGGTCACTGGTCACACTCACAATAATGTGGTATTTGGTCAATATGGAGTGAAATTCTTTTAAATGTGTTTTGCATGTTCTACATCAATCCAGCAAAGACGTATCAAGGTCTTTAGCCATCTCCTAAAAATATACAATGAATTATCCACTTCAATAAATGGCATAAGTCTCTATAAGATCACAATGTAGATGTGTAATGCATAAGTGAATTTGTTCCTCCATTCCACCCTCCACAAGTCAGGCAAGTTCAAGCAGCCTGGCAGGCAGTGGCAAATAAAGTTTGAAGTAAATTTTTGGTAAAAAATTGGTGTTGGTTCAAAGAAAGTACCTATATATGCTCATCACGCATCCGTGGTATGTTGTGACCATTATTTCTCAAAGCCAAATTAGCCAATTAGGCTACCTGCATTTTTAATTTCTACTGTCTATGGGAGTAATGTCACTTTTTTGTCACTGCACTTGAAAGAAATCATAAAATAAATATATACTATCTAGTATATTTTATTTTTAATAGATTCATTCTTTTGTGCTTGATTGATAAAGCCAATATTGAACATTTTTGAATGATAACATTAAATTCATATGTTCAATCAAGTTACTTTAATATATTATTATTAATTTTCATGCTAGCATATTAGAAAAAATTAATTTATAATTTAGAGCTTTTTTTTAATGTTACTCTAATATAACATGATAGCATCCAGTTTCTTAACAATAATAAAATTAAAGGTGATCAATTGATAGATAATATTTTCAGATTGTATTAAGCATGGAGCAGAAACCTTACAGTGAACTGTCTACTAGGCAGAAACGACGTAGAATTGTTGAAGTTGACGATAAAATAAATAAAGAGTTGACAACTGAATCAGTTACGTCTTGCATAATTTTATCAGATGATGAAGAGTCACTGGATAAATCAAGAAATGTTGCCAGCTTACAAAATGATTCTGTTGGGAGAACTGCGGAAACTGCTCCAGGAACGTCTTCATCAAATGCAGGACCTGGTTCCATAGAAAGTATTGAGCCTGATGAGCCATTACTTCTGGAAACAAGCATTGGGAATAATTTACTCCAAGAAGTCCCTACTTTGGAAGAAGCTGTTGATGAAAATGGTGCAACTAGAGCCAACTTGTCTGATGTGACTAAAATCGAGACGGCTATAAGAAATTTTTCTATTGATTGCCCCAATTTTCCCAACCAGCAAATGAACTGCCTCTTGCATCATCTGCATTCTTTTTTCCCGGGTATTATTCTCACTGCCAAAACTCTGAAAAAGGAAGGCCAGGTTGACGTTGCAATAAAAAAACTCCATCATGGTAGGTATGCACACTTGAACAATTGGCAAGAGAGCATTTCAAATCATTTAAAACTAGCCAAGTTTCAAGACCCCAAACTTTTTCTAAACATAAACATTGATGGAATACCCCTCTATCATGATGCAAGAAATTTTCATGCATACCCAATATTATTGGAATTGTGTATCCCCGAGGAACCAAAAATAATTTGTGTGGGAGTGTACCTTTCAGAGTTTGGCGATTCAAATAAAATGCCTGATGTAAATGATTATCTTGAAGATTTTGTTCAAGAAATGTCCTTAATGCTTGGTAAAGGATTGACAATTGATACAACACATATCAAAGTCTGCATAAAAGCCTTTGTTTGTGATGCTCCTGCTCGTTCTGTGCTGAAGAAAATTGTTAATCATAACTCCTATGCAGGCTGTGAACGTTGTGTTCAAAAAGGTACCTATGCAGGAGGTCATGTAGTCCTCGATAAAATGAATGCTCCTTTGAGAAGTGATAGAGATTTTATGGCTCAAACTGACCCAGCTCATCACAAGGAAGGGCCTGAATCCATCATCCAAAGACTTGGTATTGGAATGGTTTCAAACTTTCCTCTAGACTACATGCATCTAACTTGCCTAGGCGTTATGAAAAGAATGCTCTGCAGGTTAAAGCACTCCAAAAAAGGAGAAGTTAAATGCAATCTTGACAACACCAAGCAGAAACTTCTGGATGATGAAATAGATGCTTTCTCATCTCATGTGCCTTCAGATTTCAACAGGAAGCTAGCTGGTGGATTTGGATCACTGGCCTACTGGAAAGCTACTGAACTACGTTTGTTTATGTTGTATGCAGGCATTGTGGTATTTTCAGGAATTCTTCCTGAATCTTATTATCTGCATTTCTTGAATTTCAGTTTGGCCATGAGGATTTTACTAAGTAGAAATCAAATGTCAAATGTTGAAAATGCTCGTACTCTGCTAAAAAATTTTGTTTCCAGTTCCAAAGAATTATATGGCTTGAGTTTCTTGTCATATAATGTACACTCTCTAATACATCTTCCAGATGATTATGTGAAGTATGGTTCCCTTGATACAGTGTCCTGTTTCCCATTTGAGAATTACTTAGGTGTCGCTGTAAAAGGAAGGTTGTCTGGAAGGAATAAACCATTAGAACAAATCTGTAGACACCTCAGCCTGGAAAATAAAAAATTTTCAAGTGTGAAATCTGCAGTTAAAATGGGAAAAACCAATAAATGTATCTGGGCAAGTGGTTCACTCTTGAAAAGTGGTCTCATTGGAGACAGAGATAATTGCATCATGTTAAAGTCTGGGGAGATTGCAGTCATCACCGCAATTGATAAAAATTCACTGACTGTTGATATTCTTCAGAAGCAATCGCTTTTCCTCAATCCAGTTGATTCACAATTGTTAGGTATTCATAAAGTACACTCAAGCAACAAGCAGGCTGTTGTAACTCTTGAACAAATTCATTCAAAAATGATGCTTGTACCCAAAAATGATGGCTACATTGCGATCAAGCTATTACACTCTAAATGACTGCAAACTTCCTAACGTAATCATACTATCACTTGGATGTTCATAACTTCTGAGCAATTTCTATGCATGCAACAATGCGCCGCTGATTCTTATTTCACAAAGGATTTCACAAAAATTATTAGTATTTAGGATGTAAATGGACATTACTATTTAATATCCCATTCCAGTAATAGATAATGTTGTCTGCCTAATCTTGCATAACTGAATAATGAAGGAGTTATGTCTACTTCACACAAGCAGAGAGGAAGCCACAGATATAATTACTGTGCATAATTTTACTTGTAATGCGTTAGGCACAATATTGCACTTGGCTTGTTTTTTCACTGAAAGTTTTTGTCTATATATAGTGTGTCTTGATAGCTTTAGAAATTTTTTTTTTTTCAATCCTATTTGTGACAACTTCAAGTTTTTTCAAAGTATAACGTTAGAACGTCTAATTAATCATCATAATATTCAATTTCTTTGAGATTGTATAAATTTTGTATTGATTCTGCTGTAATAAAAAGATTGTTAATAAAGAAATGCCAGTCCCCATCCACCCAGAAGAAAGTATTTTTACTCCTTTGTTTTTTATTTGCAAAATTAAAGTAGCTGATAATATGCACCAACAATGAGCAATAAGTTCAAAGTTAAGTTTCTCCAGCTCAAGAAAATTTTGTGGTTAAGAGGTGGAAAATACTTTCCTGGTCATCCGGCTCGGTAGGGGTTCTTAAAAATTTTAACTGCTGTTTGTGTTAATAGGTTTGAAGGCTCCACTGATCTCAGGATCTGTACTAATGCCTGACTATGCTTTTACAGATTTTCAGTCATGTATAAACAGTTTGTAGGCATTTTTTTCGACAATAATGCATGGCAGGTAGTTCCCTCAGAATGGCTGGTAAAACAAAATGAAGCAATTTATGTTTGGTGGCCTTCAGAAGGAAATGTAAATTATTTAGCTGAAGAGAAGGCTCGTGTTGGCAAACGGTGGAAACGCTTCCCAGTCAAATGCACTGCGACCACCTCAAGTAAGTCATTTATACAGGATGGGGCAGAACCGATTGAGCAGTTAGTTTTTGAGACGAAATAAAAGAGTAATGGAGATACATAAAGAAGAAAGTTTGTTTTCCTCGAGGTTACCATAAAATACCATTTAGAATACTTATGTTTTGAAAATAATATCAGGAAGATGGTGGCCGTTAGTTGTAACACACTGTAGGAGTCGTTCTCGGAAGTTTTATACAGCACGTTCACACATATGGCGAGGTATGGCCATAACCTTTGCAACAATCCGTTCCCTTAGCTGTGGTAGGGTGTGAGGGCGACTTCTGAACACCCTTTCTTTTAGATGTCCTCAAAGAAAGAAACGCTTTTGAGTTCAATCTCTCAAGTACAATCGTTTGACCTTATAACGATTATTATTGATCACATAACCCTGTATCGGATGCACTTTGAAATGTATCCGGATAAGTAGTAATATGGTCATCACGATCCGCATGTAACATTATTTTTAAACATATTTTTTTAGCAGTAGCGGGCTCTTGTAATATCAGTTGAATTGCATCGCAATGAGTTATTTTTTTGTTCAAGTTTTGCGCGTACAACGCTGCATAATGAAAGTTCTCTAGTTTCAGATGCCGATTCTGTCATTTTTCTTAATCATTAAGATTGTCTTGAAATTCTTCGCAGTAGTTGAGGATAGCAGCGACTCTGACGAAGGGTGCCAGCCTCTATCCCATCAAGTTTCAATGAGTGTCAGTGACGAATTTGTTCCACTTCAGTGAGTAATTCTGACCAGTGCTTAGTATTAAAAGTATAGGCAATATGGTGCTTGGATCAGATGTATTTACACGGGTTGTGTGATGAAACACAACACACATGCATATTCACACGTGTTGGTGAGATATGATCAATTCAGAAATTTCCTGTGACTTTATATAGAATTGCATTACATTCTTTAAAGAAAGTAATGAGAATATTAAATCCATATGCAAATTAGGAATATAATGAATTCTATAGAATTTTTTGTTGTTTAATATTTAAATCGGGACGTTAAGGTTGTAATCTCTTCTTAAAGAGCACCCGAAACCTATTCCTGCATGCTAGGCGGATCATTTTGGCAAGTGGCTATCTCAAATTGCCTTCTAAAAACGGTTCTCTGCGCAGAATTTACAACACCTATTTCGAGATCTTCATATCACACATTTCTTTAACAGGTCAACGGGAGCTGAAGTAAGAAATCTCGACGGAAATATTGGATCGCATGTTGGGTGAGTTATGAGAG
>NW_025936889.1:0-509 GCF_000764305.2 Hyalella azteca | reverse complement strand
TTACTAAAATTTGAAACAAGAACCAACACCAGGGGCCACGGCTATAAACTAAAAAACTGCGTTGTAACTCTACAATGCGACAACATTTCTTCTCGCTTGGAGTCACCGACTTGTGGAACAGCCTCCCTGATAGCATCGTTAACGCTCTGAGTATGAAATATGAACGCCTTCAAGAATAGACTAGACGAAGCTATGCAGGAGCACATGTTCAGTCTTGTAATGCCTAGCACCTTATGGCCCAAGCATTAAGAGCCCTGTGGACGCGCTCAGCCGCGATAGTCGCTTACGGACTTTTATAACTATTTATAACTGCAATAACTCCCCTCATAAATAAGTTACAAGTCTGAAATTTGGAATGCTGTCCTGGCTAATTATTTTCAATGCGCTGTCATTAAGATAAATTATGTAAACTTTTTATTTCTACTGTTATCAGGGAGGATAAAATTATGCACCCCGATGTTCCTATAGCGTGTGACTTTTCTAGCATTTTCTCGATATCCGTCGGTTTA
>NW_025936888.1:0-480 GCF_000764305.2 Hyalella azteca | reverse complement strand
CGAGATCTCTTCATGAATAATTTTGTCTGTTGCCGGAGTATTGCTTTCATCCTGATGAACCGTGAGTGATTCTCATTACCAAGATTGCTAAAAAAAAACACCAAGTTTACAATGCAATGTCTTGAAGGAGACCTTCTTCCCCTGAAATATTTTATATTTTAACGACAAAACTGGAAGAAAAATATCTAAATTACAAATTAGGTAAAACTCCATTAGACGTGACACACACTAAGTATTCAATCCACAAGAAAAACAATCTCGAGGAAGCGTTGTTATACATAAAGAACGCAGAAAAACAATCTCAGGGCCGTATAGGAAGCGTTGTTGTACATAAAGTGCATCGTATTGCATAGAGTGCATCGTATTGCATAGAGTGCATCGTATTGCATAGAGTGCATCGTATTGCATAGAGTGCATCGTATTGCATAGAGTGCATCGTATTGCATAAAGTGCATCGTATTGCATAAAGTGCATCGTATT
>NW_025936887.1:0-871 GCF_000764305.2 Hyalella azteca | reverse complement strand
GTTACAGCCTGCAGTTACAGCCTGCAGTTACAGCCTGCAGTTACAGCCTGCAGTTACAGCCTGCAGTTACAGCCTGCAGTTAAAGCCTGCAGTTACAGCCTGCAGTTACAGCCTGCAGTTATGATTTTTTCGATCAGTATTTTAATTAATTAATGATTTTAAGTAAAAACGCGATTTATTTTTTTATTTATTAATTTCTATTAATTTTCGTTTATTTCACACATAAGTAATGGACAAAATATGTCCATTAATTTTACATTTAGTTCATTGAAATGTGATAAAGTTTTAAATAATTGCGGTAAATAATTAAAAAATTTCTGAAAAACATAGAAATTAAGCTTTTAAGACATCAACTTCTTATTAGTGGTTAAATATATATCTAAAGTTAATATTATTGTTAAGTTAATATTGATAAATTATTAATGAGGAATTACATGCCAAAAGATTTTCACTTAATGAAGAGACTAGTTAACCATTCAATTATATGACCATCAACGAACAACTAATGAATTAATTAGTTAGTGCCCTAATTACATTAATTAGTTAATTTAATTAATTAGTTGATTTAATTAGTTAATTAATTAATTACTTTAGTTATTGCCTTAGTTAAGACTCGCATTAACTATAACCTTAGGTAGCTAGTTAGTGACCCAATTAATAGACGCATTAATTATCACATTACTACCCTAATTAGGTGCCCAATTAAAAGTTGCATCAACTATTATCTTAATTAGTTATTTGATTAACGGTTCAATTAAGAGTCGCATTAATTATTATCTCAATTAGTTATCTGATAAACGGCCTAATTAAGAGCCGCATTAATTGATCACAAATGAATACCTTCTACTTAACAGCAGCACGTGTAGGTCCC
>NW_025936886.1:0-3362 GCF_000764305.2 Hyalella azteca | reverse complement strand
CGAAGCGAGAAGAAATTTGTCGCGTGGAGAAGTTTCAGCGCAGTTTTTTTAGATTATAGCTGTGGCCCCTGGCGTTTTTTCTTGTTTCAAATTCTAGCAATCCTTCGGGGACCTCGTATAAACCATAAGTATACTTGTATACTTCAATGAGGTCCCCACGCAGACGTAGATAACGGAGGCTTGGAAGCTTCATAATCTTTAATCTTTCTTCATAGGACTTGCCCTTCAAGTCTGGAATTATCCTTGTTGAACGTCTTTGAACATTCTCTAGTAAATTTTTGTCCTTTTCAAATCTCGGTGACCACACGACGTTTCCAAACTCTAGATTCGGGCGCACGACGGCAACAAACAACTGCTTCATCGCTTCTGCATCTAGGAAATCGTAAGAGCGTCTGATTAATCCAAGAAGTTTGTTGGATGTGTTAGCTTGCGTTTCAACCATGGATATCATGAACCATATTTATTTTCGGACGTAAGAACGTTGAAGATTCTTCAAAAGTCAGGTGATAGTTGTGATGTTGAACTATAACTAGTAACGACAATAACCACAAAATCATTTGAGTTAGCATACGAAGCAAAGCAATCATACGAAGCTCGAGAACACCTCTTATTCAATATTAATTAAAGGTTTGGCCTAATTGCTGCCGAGAGGCCTTTAACACTCAAGCTGGAAAAACTGAAAACTTTTTTCTACGTTTGGCGAAGTAGCAATTTTTAGCGCATTTTCTCATATATGGAAAAAAGGAGCTCGTCATGTCCGTCCGTCCGTCTGTCCGTCCGTCCTTGACTTCACGTTTTCGTCGACGAGAAAATGCGCTCTCTCTCACTCACTGCAGTGAGTACTGAGTTATATTTTTTTAAGTCATTAAGTCTTAGTTTGATGTTATCATACAGCGGGCCACAGCAATTTATTTGAACTGCATCGCCATCGCTTCTCAAAAATGTCCATCACTGAAATTCTGGATTAATCGAGAATGTAAACAAGAAAAATGCTATCTTTTTGATGAAAGAATCTCTTAGGAAATGAGGGTGCTAATATTGGGATCCTGTAATTTCTGTCTCTTATACACATCTAGATGTGTATAAGNCAGCTTTCGTCTTGTGGTTGTTTGGCTGTGTCATCACCCACACCAGCACCTTGATATGCCGCTGCAGGCGCTGAGATTCCTCCGTGTTTAGCGGGTGCATCTCTATTGAAGAGATGCAATAAAGATTTATTTGGAAAATTTGTCACTTTTCGTCAATTTCTATTTGGCGACTTCTGGGTGTTGCACCGCAAATGTCAGAGTGACTAAAGAAACAATTCATTGTAATCTTGACGTTTCTGACGAAACACTTCCGATGTGATGACCATTTGAAAAATGTGATAATATAACTGGTTTTGAAACATCAAATTTTAAGATAGCGATGGAAACCTGAATGAATTTTTGAAGGAGTTTCTCTATCGCAAATTACTCCACAAAATTGCATTCAAGTAATTATCTATGAATTGTAGATACTGCTTCATTCTACGTGGTTTTCTTAGATCAGTCAGTGATAAAACAGCCAATGAAGTGACAAAATAGGTGAAAAATAACACTCTAAGCCCATGAACGTGAGGTTATTATCTTGGTATTCTCAAGATATGATAGCTGCATGATTTTCTAAATATCTGCATAGGTAGGTGAAGTATATTAACTTTGTCCGTTGCTTGTTGATTTATAGAAAATTTAATTTAGGCAGATTGGTACAAATCATCGTATATGGTGCAGCGTAGTTATTGAATAACTTTAAGTTCTTAACCTTGTATCAGGTTAGTTATATTATGCAGAATATGAAAAAAGTTACTTCGCTTTTCTACCAAAACTATCTAATAAATGTCAAAAATTACATTTTTCAGCTGAGAGGAGTAGAAAATAGAATCAAATGAAACACAATTGAAATATTTTACATTTCTCACCAATTTTGTTCAGCACAGAGCTTCTGTAATGCATGCGTGCACCATGCGTTGGTAAGATGTTGAGGGAAGAATGTTTGTGGTTCCCAGCATTGCAGCCCGTCATGCAATATTCCAGGTTGCCGACAATGCCACGGAAAGTATTTAATGTAATTAAATGAGTGTTTCGGACAATATAACAGAAAATTATAGGCGCTAGAATAGCATTCAAAATTAATTGACTTCACCGAAAGAGGAGGAAATAAAAAATATTAATATTGAATTCAATTGTCAACAAAGCACTAACGAGATATTGTATTAAAGCCTGCACCCTTGTTCTGTGTTCAGATCGGCCAGTTGCTACGCTCGAGCTTGTTGCCTTTGTAATATGACATCCAAGCCAGTGCCCATCTTGGGGCTACGGTCGGCTTTCAGGTGGCCGAGGAATGGCCTGCGGTCGGCTAGAACTAATTGGCCTCGGTCGACCACTGGCCATCCATTATTACTTCGTCCTTTATTGTGTTCCCCTCCATCACAAGAATGACAGACGGCCTATTTACGACGTTTCTTTCCCCTCATTCTTTTTCCAACTCCTCCATCAGAACTGCAGCTTCCAAATAAATGTTAAATCACAAACTGAGCAGTGACGAAAAAATCTTTTGTTAGAAAATATCTACAAAATAGAGGTTGATTGAGCTATGTCTTCAATACCGATCAATAGAGAATAAATAATACTACATCCTTAAGTCTCACAAATTTAGGTAAGTCGCTTAGTATAATGAACATCAATGTGCAACCTTTTCTTCTATCAATACTGATGCTATACAAAATTTACATATATTTTGTTACTGTAGAGAAATTATAAATAAATAGCTGAATAAGCATGAAAAAATTTAAATTGATATTTCATTTAGGTGCGGATAAAAAATGATTATAAATCGTGATAGAATCCCCTGATAATAGTTGAAATAAAAAGATTACATAATTTATATTAATGTCGTCGTATTGAAAATAATTAGCCAGGATAGCATTACAAAATGTCCAACTTATATCTTATATATGAGGGGAGTTATTGGACCTAGTAATAGTTAAAAACTCCATTAGCGACTAACGCGGCTGAGCGCGTTGATGCAGAGCCTTTAAACAGAGAATGCTAGTTGGCATGAATGCTCGCCCTAGATTTCCTACCTAAACCCTTGTACAAATTATCATCAACGAGTCAGACTCACAGTATATAGAAGGCTGGCTAAAAACTAAGTTACTAAATAAAAAATAAGTAACTAACTGAAAACTAGCTAACTAAATTGAATGATGTTTATTGCAGGCAACCTTTCAAATCCTGAGCCACTTATTATCATCACGTCTAATACATAAAAATCTACCAATCATATCTACTGAAACACGAGTACTATAAAACACGAATATGCACCATACAACGGGTACGCGT
>NW_025936885.1:0-305 GCF_000764305.2 Hyalella azteca | reverse complement strand
TGCTCACCAACAGGTCACTAGCGTTGTGATGTTACATTAATAGCTCACCAACAGGTCACTAGCGTTGTGACGTTACATGTGCTCCCGTCAAACTCGGAGATGATGCGTCAAGCTTTTTTTATTACATTACTTCATCCTGACAACCTGTCCAGAATTGGCAACCGCAAAATATATTGCGATTCACATAAAAGAGTCAGAGGTTCATTTGAAACTTTTGTTAGACGATATACTCCTTGGCTGACTCGTTGTCTCTATACTAGACGAGACACTGCTTGGCTGACTCGTGGTCTCTATACTAGACGAGA
>NW_025936884.1:0-375 GCF_000764305.2 Hyalella azteca | reverse complement strand
GAGAAATTGCAATCGACTTCTCCAATCATACTGCACGGTTGTTGGCGGCAGCCTTCGCCAAGGTACAATGGTACGGCAACTGAGGGCAGTCCACCATGGCAGAGCTCTAAAATTCAGAGTGCATGCTCTAAGAGCTGTTAGGTTGATTTCCCGCTATCTTTCATTAATGGCCCAATACGAAATCAAGTTAATTTATAGCAAGAAGTCTTGCTGGCACATAACACTAGCCCTAAAAGAGATTGATAATTCAATGAATGAATTATCAAGTTGATTAGAGTAGACATCCATGTAGGGAAGGTAAAACATAAAAGTAACTGTAACTTTTATTTACTGTATCTAACCCGCACTAGTTCGGTTAGGTTAATTGCAATAAAT
>NW_025936883.1:0-764 GCF_000764305.2 Hyalella azteca | reverse complement strand
ATCACTCTAGACTCTAGAGCTAAGTAATAGATAGTAATAATAGAGCTATACATTTAAAAATATAGGCATTTAATATTTAGATATAGACATTTAAGATTTATTTAGATATAGATATTTAAGATTTATTTAGATATAGATATTTTCAGATTTTACATATAGATATTTAATATTTAAACTAACTATCTAACTATAAAATAGTCTCAAGAACAAGTAAAATGTTTTGTTATTAAACATTTCGATTCTAAGTTAGCAATACTTATTAGAAAAACGAGAATTGAAGAAGAGATGATCATTAAAGCGATATTGAAATGGAGGCAGAAAGAAAATAAATCGATGAAGATGTATTGAGATGGATCAAGTTGAAATATATTGCAACTTGATGGAATGAAGGTATAGAGCGTGCAAAGGGATCAAGAGTATAATAAGTGTTTATAAGTGTATATAAGTGCATATATGTGTATATAAGTGCATAAAAGCGCATATAACTGTAGTATAAGTGTAGAAGACAACAAGAATATAACAGTGCAATTATATTTGTCATTCTAATGCTTTTTTCGCTTGCAAAGCTCAAGAAAAAGCAGGTCTGATTAAAGAAAAAGTGAATCCCATCGTACCGAATTCCAGAGTCAAGCCAGTATTAAGCCAGAGTCAAGTCAGAGTCAAGCCAGAGTCAAGTCAGAGTCAAGCCAGAGTCAGGCCAGAGTCAAGCCAGAGTCAGGCAAGAGTCAAGTCAGAGTCAAGCCAGAGTCAAGCCAGAGTCAAGC
>NW_025936882.1:0-2315 GCF_000764305.2 Hyalella azteca | reverse complement strand
GGGCAGAGTGATATTCTTAGATGAAGCGGCATTCAGGTTTTTTGGCACTTCCGGCTCTATTGACATAGACATCATTCAGAATTTGATTTCTAGCATGCCTAAAAAGAGAATAGAAGAGAATGTTTTTCGTAATAGGAGCCAGCACTGCGAAAATTGGTGCCTTGGGGAAATTTGTCATATTTCGAATTTTACGTATGGGATTTGTTCTTGTTAATGTTTTCTTTCGTGTTCAAGGTGAAAAATAAATATTTTATGTTTCTTAATTTAATTTTAGACCTCATAATTGAATAATCCTAAAAATATTACCAGTGTTGATCACGACTGTAAGGATCATTTGCACACAGGTCTATATTGGGTCGTTTTATGATGACTTTAAAAATTATTTATCTACTCGTACTTTTTTTTATGGGAATTCAGTTTAGTACGAGTTTAATAATAATAGCTAATAATTTTTATGTTACTTTTCTTACTTACTAGCTAAGAAGCTCAATTTGTCAATCACTTAGCTTCCCATAGTAATCAACGAAAATCAGATTTTTTAGTCCAATGCCTTTAGTCCAATCCAATTTCAATTTAGGTGATTATTCATAAGTTTTCTGTGACGCACAGCAAAAAAATTCTCACCAACGGTCATTTTTCACAGCTGAGTTCTTGGAGAAACTTATATCAATAGAAAGACCAGGCTGCCTCATAAAAATGCCTATGGCAGACCGACCAGCATCCCAGCCAGAGGTTTTTATGAATTATTAAATGGTTCGAAACTTTATTCTTTGAAAAACAAGTCTATTGCTGTCTCTTATACACATCTAGATGTGTATAAGAGACAGATGTTAGTACGACCAGAATTCGAGAGATGTGATTATTTTATTTTATGCTATTTTATTCNTTACACCTCCGTGTTTCTCGGTATCCTGGTATGCCTTGCAATACTTTTCAATCAGTGCATTGTACTGCAAACCAAATTATGCAAAAAAAAACGAATATATCAGCGAAGATCTCTTATTCGGTTTTCTTGTTGCCCATGAACGGAACGCGTCGTTGAGACAAATGTTCGCCAGAAAACGTCTAACAGAATATTACGCACAATATTATTCTCTTTGAACAACATATTTTAAAAATTCTGAAAATTACAAAATATATTGATTGCTAAACTTTACAGTATGGCTGAAAGACGTTCAAAATTTTTGCCCAACCTAAAAGACTGAGCAATAAATTTTATAATGGTTTTTAAATTTCACTCATATCTAAGCTTTGAATTGTTTTGACACTCATCTTTACAGCTTCAGTAAACGAGTTGGGTACAGGAGATGTAAGATTAAATATCACCGAATACGGTTTGCGCGTTATGATCGACCAGCGACCAGCAAGCTATACTCGCAAATGTATGGGGCCTCTTAGGGATACACTCATTTGAATGTTTCTACCGTAAATCGTCTCAGTAAAGTAACATTTTCTAGCCAGTTCCAGCGATCAGCAGAATCTAATCGCTGAGAAATTCACCTCACGACATCACAAAGGCTGCTTAACCTATTGTCCACAGATGGCAACTCTTGTTACCAGGCCGCCAGATACGAATGTCGTTTACAATGGGTTGATTGATTGTCCTCAGAGATTCAACGCTTTCATAGCTGACCGACTGCATTTCTCGCAAACAGGACTTTACATAAGATCGACATTGACGACGCTTGGTGAGTCCGTAGCGAGAGGTCAAGTAAGAATAGCGTTGACCGTACCAGTAGACAAAAGGTAGAGGTTTTCGATGCATGAGGAGGGAGAAAGTGGATCCGTAGATATGAACGCGTAGCTTTAGAATCATGAACGATCAATAGGTGTTTTTCGGACAGTTATAGATTTATGGATTCTCCAGTCACGGAAATTCGTTGGTCACTAACGAACACTTTCATCGTGAACAGTTCCCGAACCTCTAAATTATGGCAGCTGTCACTCAAGATCGAATGAATGAATTATAGTTTTGCTTCGCTTTATTATTTTGAAGCTAATTCAATGCACTGCAAGAGCGAAAAAGGAAATTATGATTGATTAGTATATAATAATGAGGGCGAAAAGTTTTCAAATTCGGGCACTAAATATCGAGCACCCGATAAACTTGACCAACAGTTTCAGTGCGTATTGTTAGAAGCCGGATTCCATGCGGTGGTACAATATTAATCAACGATTGTTACCATGTTGAAAAATAGTGCGTATCGTTCGTCGTCTGTCGATGGCGTAAATACGAGTACATGTTGCTCGATACGAGTACAGTAGTTTGTAAATCCTAGTAAATAAACTGGTTAGAACACGGCAAAGATTTTCAG
>NW_025936881.1:0-242 GCF_000764305.2 Hyalella azteca | reverse complement strand
TCAAATGACACGAGTTTAGATCTATGAACAAGGCACGAAATGGAAAAGAATCGGCGACAGGCCACATGCCTACACTTCAGAGCCGACATCACTATGTTATGTTATGTTAGTTTTGCCAATATATTGACTAAACTTTTTTGTATGCTTTCCATAAAAAGCTTCGAAACGTCGAGGCGGAAAATAATAAAGAACGGTCGAAAACGAAAGAAACAAATAATTTGTGTCTAGGTCGAGTATATATA
>NW_025936880.1:0-1385 GCF_000764305.2 Hyalella azteca | reverse complement strand
TGGGGTTTGTGTAGCTCCATGGGGTTTGTGTAGCTCCATGGGGTTTGCATGGCTCCGTGGGGTTTGTATGGCTCCGTGGGGTTTGTATGGCTCCGTGGGGTTTGTGTAGCTCCGTGGAGCTTCTGTGCTTAAATCAACATAACTTTTAACCTTAGAGCTTGGCTTTAACTTCGCATGCTTGCATGCCCTTATTTCAAACCTGTAATTACGAACGAAAACCTTGTACTATTTTCACTTTTTCCCTTCTTATAGTTCTCAATGAGAACTCTTGTCTAAATGTATCAACGGAAACAAATTGTTTACTTAATTCGATTATTAGTCGGATTTTATTTACTAATAATTTTCAGAAATACTTTGTGCAATGCCTCCAATTAAGTATAAGATAGGACTTACCTGTTCTTACAAGATAAGAATCCACCTTATCTCCGTAACCTGCAACTTGACCTGTAAACCTATTCGCTTTCTTCGTGGTAACCGGTTGCTAAATTTTTTTCTGTAACCCGCGATTTAACGGCGAGAATTGATATAGAGACATAACTTGCGTTACAGGGACTTGTTCCTTTGAATTCAATATTGTTATACTCACCACTTTATTTTTGTGCTTTTACTGATAACAGCAATTCTCCCTACAGTGCGAACCACTACTATGGTTATCTGTTCTTTACTTGGCCGTTGTTTACCCACTTTATTTTGGCGTTGAATAAAGCTTCTTCGCTACATTGACATCTTTTGTATCCAATTCAATCAAAAAATGTAAAAAAAAATTTTTTGACCCAAAAAATTGAATCAAAAGTCAATAGAATTCAACAAACTTAATTTTCCGAACAATATGTAATTTTAAGAGGCTATAAATTTAAAGCTTCGAACCGATCAAGTTCTGCATCATGGTACCTTGCACCGACTATGAGCTGATAGTTGTCGGGGTCAAACAGAAGAGTTCGATAGCTCTGAGCGGCTGAGCTGCGGAAGCGGTCCACTTCGCCGAGTTCTGCAATAACGGCAAATTTCAGGAAAAAACTACGAGTGAACATCAAAAAATAAAATTCGCAAAAGATTCAAGAATAAAATGCGTTAAATATGCAAGAATTACTGGAATACGTGCTAATTAAGCATTCACTAATTTGAGATCGCGGGACAAATTCGGACGTCAACCAAGTAAACGTATAAGAGAAGTGAAAATGAAGAAAATTTAAGGGCAAAAACCATTCCAAGACAAAAAGAGATATTTACAGCGGTGCATTCAAACGATGGCATTCAATAAATAAGTGCATTCTATATAAATAACTCATAACCTAAATTTTCTAAACAAATAATATTATGGTACAAAGTGATTTTAGAAGTATAACTCACCATTAAGTCCGATGTATTTGCCGTCTTCTTCTTCT
>NW_025936879.1:0-310 GCF_000764305.2 Hyalella azteca | reverse complement strand
CTGCGGTTAAGTTGAAAACTTGATCCCAAACTCGGGCAGTTCTGAGCTCAAGTTCCATTAAGTTCCAACTCATGGCCGCCTTCAACTTCAACTTCAACTTGAAAGTTTTTACGTCGGGTTTTCGGAAGAGAAATTTTCTGCTTGGCCTTTTATTTTATTTATTTTTTTTTGTAAATTTATTGTTCTTTTTCGTTCTGTTTTTTTTTTGTTTTTTTGTTTTGATTACGAAAAAAGAAAAAAATGCATGACAACGAAGAAAAGATAATAAATGACTGGGGGAGTTACAATTTTATTTTCATTATAACAAAGA
>NW_025936878.1:0-17060 GCF_000764305.2 Hyalella azteca | reverse complement strand
GTGAACGTGTGGAATAGCCTTCCTGAGCTGGTGGTTAACGCCCCCAGTGTCAACTCATTCAAGTCTCGCCTGGACGCTCACTGGTCTAACCTAGCTACCAAGTACGAACCGGACTGCTATCACTAAACTCGTACTTGGAGCCCACCACGCACGTTGCTTAATGCGACGTATCACCATGATTGGTGAACAGGCCTCTAATAAGGCCTTCAACACCTCAACCCTTCAAAGTCAAAGTCAAAGTTAACGGTAATGTTTTGCTCGTGAAAATTGTTTGAATTTTGCCATCGTTTGTTTTTGCCATAGTTATATGGCAATACGAGCCGAAATTCACAGTGATCAAGTAATTTCTTCCTAACTACTGAACAGATTCGAACGAAAAATTTAATTTACAGTCCTAACTACCAAACGGTAACGTTTAGCTCGTGAAAAATTTTTCGATTGTGCCTTCGTTCGCGATTTTTTTTTTTTTCATTTCACCTTCATTTATTTCACCTTCATTCGTGATTTAAACAGCAATACGTGCTTAAATTCGCAGTAATCAAGGAATTTCTTCCAAACTACTGAACAGATTTGAACGAAACTTAGTATTTAAATACCTAACCTCAGCAACGGTAATGTTTGCAATTTTTTCGTTTAGCCTTCGTTTGCGAGTTATACGGCTATACGTATAAGGCTTTTGGTTTACCCAGCCGGTAGAAAAGCCGGTTGTTCCTCCCATATCTGTATACCTCGCGCAGGAAAGCAAAATAGAAAAATTGTCACCAGGTAAACATCACCGTTGAGAGATTAGGTATTTATATACAAAGTTTCGTTGAAATTTGTTCTGTAGTTTAGAAGAAATTTCTTGATCGCCGCGAATTTAAATGGCAAATTACCTGGCGATACGGGCCGAATATAAGGAAGTGTGAAATCAAGAATGACGGTGAAATGAAAAAAAAAAACTCGCAAACAAAGGCAAAATCGAAAAAAAAAATTTATAAGCTAAAAACTCACCGTTTGGTAGTTAGGAATGTATATTCAAAGTTTCGTTCAAATCTGTTCAATAGTATGGAAGAAATTCTTTTATCACTGCGAATTTCGGCCTGCTTCGCAATATACGCGTAACTCACAAATGAAGGTGAAATTTAAACAAATTTACAAGCTAATTATCACCGTTAGATTCTGATGAATACGTGTTCCAAGTTTCATAGAGCTGCGTTCATTAGTTTGGGAAATATTACTTGATAATTGAATTTGGAGATTGGTCGTGAGACCGGCCACGAGTCCGGCCGTAAATTCGTCCGCGACCTCCTAGGTTTCTAGTGCTGAAACAGTTGAAATAGCTGACAAATATATTGGTTCACTAAATGGGGTTCTATTTGTGAAGTACACATTTGTATTTAACCTTTATCTTTTAAAATTGCAGCGTACTAAATTTCAAGAAAGAGGCGTATGTCTGTGGGGGGCGCTAGAAATTCAATAGGGAGCCAAAGGGGGCGCCAGCCTGAAAAAGTTTGGGAACCATTGCTTTATATAAACGGTCAGAATCACTTATTGCTCTGAATTATTGAACCGGCAGGTTTTGTCACTGCCGAGCTCACACATCCGCTCACCACAAACTCATGATCGAAACTGTACCTTCTTCTTTTTCGGGTGTCCACGCTGGGTGGAATTAAAGCCACAGGACAACCGCAAGGATGACCGTTGGAAACTGTACCGTATACTGATTGGTGGTGAGACAGTTCAAAACCGGAACTAAAAATTTAGCAAGTTTGAAACTCGGAGTATTGTTAGCAGCAAAGATTAGGCGGAATTGAAATTTCAAAGCGAAATCGTGTTTGCGAATTTTGGGTGGTACAGATAACAGGGTAAGAGCCAGAAGCATAAAGTTTGAGGAAATTTTAGATGAAAATGCAGCATAATCTTTAAGTTTTCTTAGGAAATTATAAATTTTATCCTCAATCTTCAAATAGTTTTAACAATTGGATCGGAAATTTCGATTAATTTGGAAGGGTCTGTAATGAAGTAGAAAGGCTACTGTTGTAACGATTACGATCTTCTAATGCAACGCCCTTACCCTTATCTTAATACAAATGATTAGGTCCTTATTTTTGGCCAAGTCCTTTAACAAATGTGTCACGGGGTTCAAGTTGAAGTCTGGCTGAGTATAAAGGAGTATTAGAAAAGGAAATCTGCTAGTGCATCCCCCTCATTCAGCAGTACGCGTTCATGCCGAGCAGTGCAACGTGCCAGTGTCCAATAGTGATTTTCGAATTTTAGCCTCTACGACCGGTGTTTCCGACCTGCAAATTTTAGAGTCCTTTTTATATTTTTAAACAAAAGCCCAGTTTAAATGCCGCCAACGGGAGCGCAGCCGTGCACCACCAATTTTGTGCACCAATAAGCCCTGAATCGAACGCTTTGGATCTCTCTGAGCCATAATTTATTTTCTACTTTTAAGTCCACAAGAAAAACATGGTTCTTTAAAAAGTTTTTTTTAAAGTATTTTATTCATTTGACGATTTATGCTAATTGTTTGTACCTGTGTTTTAGGTTTTGAACTGATGATGGAGCTGGTCTCCGAAACGTTTTCCTTTTTAAGAAATGGTGAATTTTCTGGCTATTTTCTTTGTTTTTAAAATTTTTATATACTTGCGTTTTAAGTAGTACAGTGATTTTAATACTTAAATACTCGTGAAATTAGATCAGACTTTTTATCGCTTTAAAGTGAATGAATTTCTAGGCTTGGGAGAACTTTCAAGTTGAATTTAAAAAAGTTATTGTAAGGATTTAGTCATTTATGCTACAAAATAGCGGTTATCCCGACATTATACGGATCTAACTTTATTGCGGACCGGAACTTACTAGGGACGACTTATTTTAGATATTAAGGTTGTTGACTTTACGATCTCATCCTCGTCGGAAGTCTCCTTCTGATCCGTATATCATTTGTACATACCGATTGCTGCTGCTGTAATAAAGATTATGTGGGAACTCGTGATCTATCTCCTGTGATGTGCCAAAGCTGATGTAGAGAACCCAAGCGAATTACTACAGTTATGAATACTAATTTCATTTCAGTAGCGACTAAGCTGATACTCGTGAAATTAAAACAGACTTTATCGCTTTAAAAAGACTAAGTTTCTAGGTTTGGGAGAACTTTCGAGCTGAATTTATAAAAAAGTATGAATTCTAAGTCGATTTTAGAAACGGCTGATCTGATGCACGTGAAATTATAACAGGCTTTTAATCGCTCTAAAGGTAATATATATCTAGGTTGGAACAACGTTTGAGTTGAATTTAAAAAGATATGAATACTAATTATAATAAAAATGGCTAAACTGATACTCGCAATACTATTAAAAACTTTTTTTTCGCTCTAAAGTGAATAAATTTCTAGGTTTGGGAGAACTTTCGAGTTGAGTTTGAAAAGTTATTAATACTAATTCCATTTTATAATTTCCATTCCACTCGTGAAATTATAACAGACTTTTTATCGCTTTATATTGAACAAATTTCTAGGTTTGGCAGAACTTTCGAGTGAATTCATAAAGTTATGAAAACTAATTCGACTTTGATACTTGCGCGAAATCATAACAAACTTTTCATCGCTTTAAAGTGAATAAATTTCTAGGTCGGGGAGAACTTTCGAGTTGAATTTAAAAAGTTATAAATACTAATTCTATTTTAAAATAATTTCAATAAACACATTAACTACGTCTGTCAGGGGCTGAGTAAAACCCGCGGAGTTTTGCGTTAGCAATCAAGTGTTTCACTTTTTCTTTCGGTAATAACGTTTTTCTACTCAATGTCTTTATTATCAAAACTCTCAAACCCGTTGATAATCTGGGGTGGTGTATCTATTAATTCCAAGGAACGGGTCATCATGTTAATTAATAAATCGTTGCGATCAATATTTCGGGTGAGGTATGATGACAACAATATCCCTTTGACTCGTACTAATGCATAATTATTATTATTAGGCATCCTAAAATTTTGAAACTTGTCGATAAGTGCGAATTTCAGTTTTTAAAATTCACGAATAAGGCACTTTTCCATGATACCGTCTTTTTAATTCTGCATTCGCCTCTCTTATTCCCCAACATTCCCATAACACCAGGGGCATGCGTTTTAACTTACCCCCGGTTCGGTTAGAAATTGAAAAAAAAACGGCACAGTTTTTAATTGGGTAAAATATTTTAACTAATTGCCTGATGACTGCAAAATAAATTGTTCTAGATTCGTTTTAAAGATAAAAAACTTTAAAAATTCTTATTCAATATTAGTTTGACTGTGATTAACATGTATGATTATAATAATTCGTTATGTTGTTTTCAATTACATACTATTTTCAGTGATATACTTGCTTTTAGTGACATGCTATTATTAGTTTTCTTGAAGTTATTGTAATGGATGTGTTTATTTAGGAAACTTTCTGTCGTTCTTATCATTATTGTATTATCATTTGAATGGGCTCAAAAGACAACCTTGTAACCTGGTAATCTTTTTTATGGAGCTTTTGTTATTTTATTTCGTGTTTCTCTCTATTATAATGCGCTGTATGCTAATGTTTGCGAATAAACAACAATAAACAATCAGAATGTAATGTGATTTTTGATGCTGATCATGAATTACATAACTTGCAGATGGGAAAATAAAATCGCTAACATATTTTCAAATCAAGGATATAATTTTAAATTGGTATTTTACCATCGTATGAGTCATTTATGGCTATTGTTGGCTGCAGCACATAGCATGATAAGCAAATCTATCTTAATTATAGTCCAGGGTAATTCAATACCACGAGGACACCACTCAGGCTATATATACGACAACACGGCATGGTGCACACACAGGCATCAATGGGAACTAACGTGTCGTGCTTATTGGTATATAATCACACTCAAGAAGTGCACGCAACACATTGAACCGCCAACGCAAGGGTTTCGTTTAAAAATTAATTGTTGAAACAGCAGTTACGATTCTTTCACTGGTATCTGCAGCCCTATTAACTCTATTGAAGTTATTATTTTTTAGGGAACGATTTGAAAGTTTAAAAAAAGAAAAAGATTTTAATAAACTTTTTTGCCAACTACGATAAGTGATCAATCATTCTGCTTTGAGAATTAGGATAAATTGAGCCCGCAAATGCGAATAACAATACATTATAATAACAGATTCAAGGTAATTAATAGCGATGCTTTAGCATCTGCTCTCAATGGATATGTTTTAGTCTCCAGCAACTCAGACTTGAATTCTATGTTAGATTGCCGCAGAAGATGGTTATAAACTAAACGATACCAAACTTAAATAAACGTCTACCATTCATCAACTTTTCTTTCGATTTCGACGAGTAATTGACCATTTTATTTCCAAAGTTACAATTAAAGAGTTATCACCTTTTTGTACTGTGCCTCGGATTAGAAGTTATGCGAACAACATTTAGGATATTTTTTCGTTCTGTGTAAGGTCCTTATGTGCCATGCTTCTATTAGAATAGAATAGAATAGAATAGAAGTGTCGGCGTTGAAGAAATAGGCCCATGGCCTGTTGCAGATTCTTGAACTTTTCGTGACTTGATTCACAAGGGATCCAGCCTCTGGAACCCGATCTTTCCATAACTGACGATTGATTGAGATAGCTGCTGGACTTATTGCGGTCCGTAATTTGCTAGGCATTTTAAGACTGAACATATGCTTCTGCATAGCTTCGTCTAGTCTGTTTTTGAAGATGTTAAAAAATTTACGTTGTGTTTTTTACGGAGAAACATTAGTAAGGTAAGTTGACGCAGGAATATGATTCACATTATTCGGGGTTCACCAGGTTTGCATGAATTGTTCACGGGAATAAAATAAAAGCCTCCAGACTTCAAGACACAATTTAATAGACAGCGCCACGAAAAAGTCAAGAGCTTATCTTGCTGGTACACCTATATTCCACCACATAAAAATTAAATAATTCCATATAAAAACGAAAATTAATTAAATTCCACAACATACAAATTAATCTTTGTGTAATCAAACGTGACAATAATTACCAACAGAGCAACAATAGATAGGGTGAAGTACGGAGGCTCTACCTTCTCTCCTGTTCAATATCATAGTGATCTCTGGTCCGCACGACCGTAACCAACAGGGCTCCAGTTCTTTCTAAAACTATCTCCCGAATATACATCGCAGTTACAACGCGCACTTTGTACGTAAAAACCTCAAAAAACCTGTTAAATCTAATTATTAATCAAAACCTGTTGAATCTCATTAATAGTCAAAACCTGTTAAATCTAATTAATGATCAAAACCTGTTAAATTTAGTGTTAATCAAAACCTGTAAAATTTAATTAAAAATCAACATATGCCTCTTCAGCCAAGAATTTACCAACCCAAAAGCGACTCTTAGCACATTTTTCCGTTTGAACATTACGTCGATTATGCTTTATTCGGATGCCAATAGGCTGCTGGATTGGAACGTTTCATTCGCTCAGTATTAAGTGCCCTCTACCACGAGCCTCTTCATGGTGTGTAATTGAGTGGTATCGAAAGAAATATTCAACAATACGATATTCTAAATATATTCATTGGAAAGGGAAAACACACACTTTTTTAAATTTGCGACCACAGTTTTCACATTGAGTAACTTTATACAGAGACGATAGATTTTTCAATTTTTTCTCAAATGCTTCTTTTTTGCTCGACCGATTCAGTTATCGCTATGTCTGTACCTAACAATGTGGGTTGGACAGAGGTTTGTGTAAATGTTAGTTTCTTGCTCTGTAGATTAGCTTATTGTCTGCGGGAGTGCGAACACCTCCCAAATTCAGTATATCTTTTTGGCTGAGGACCACGCCTTTTGGAGGAATGACGTCGAAGTGCTGGATGATGGCAGCGGTGAAGAGGAACAACTCCATGCGGGCCAGCAGCTCACCAGCGCACTGACGACGACCTGGCGGATACGCTTGGCTTAGTTCAAATAAGTCAATTATTTAAACCTTCAAAGTAACAGATGGAGAGCATGAAATTTCGAAAGGTTGTTGTAAAACCTATTGCGAATAGAAAACTTCTGGAACTATTTCTCTTGTTGAGTGGCAACACGAAACAGATTTTTTTGGCTTTAAAACCTAATTCATCGGTCCCACAAATGTATGAATGATGAATGTGAAGCCGGCTGTTTTTCAAATGGAACTTGCACGCGTTATCGCAGAATTTAATTACAATAAATCATTTGCGCAATAGTTGTCCCGATCATCAAACGTAGAATTTGTCGTCTCATTAGTATAAACAAATCTGAATTATGATATTATGTACACACCTGGATTATAAAATTAGCTTAGCAGTAAAATGTTACCCGTGTCGAAGGCTAGCAAAGCCTCACCTGAACCGAAGGCGAAGAAGCCGATGTTAGGAGCTGTGTACTTGGTGGCGCTTTCGTCCAGGAATCGTTCAGGGTAGAACTTGTGGGGGTCGTCCCAGTACCGCGGGTTGTGGTGGATGGAGTAGTTGGCGACTTGAACCAAAGTGCCCTGAAATTCAATTTAAGAAATCGGCATCTTTTGTAAGGTGTCTCAGTAAATGCAGGCAATAAGATTAGGGGCATATTGAGCTTTCATTTACATGTTCTTTTCAATAAACGCTGAGGTAGCGTCTTCAAAATCGCGAAATCGAGACGACTTCACGTTCATCCAAATTAGAACACGTAACACTCGAGTTTTAGGGAAGGATTTAGTTTAACCAGAACGGTGGTCATTAAACGCTTCTGTCAAATCTAATCAAAGAGTCGCTAAACGTTTCTTTTGTATGAGGCATGTTTTTTAAGTAAGGATCTTTTGGAATGAAAATAAGACGTGCAAAGATATCGCAATAATTTTATTTTAACATGATAGCCTGTACCTTAATCTACTTTTCTACATAATTTCCGTGAATATTAAGGCACTTGTCATAACTTTAAACCAGCTTTTTAATACCCTCCTGATAAAATTCTGCCGCCTGACTCGGAGATGAAATTCTGAATTCTGCTGAAATGGAGGTGAAATTCTGCTGAAAATGCCTGAAATTTCTTCTTCCTGACGAGTCGGGCGGCAGAATTTCAGGCGTTTTTCAGCAGAATTTCACCTCCATTTCAGCAGAATTCAGAATTTCAGCAGAATTTCACCTGTTGCCAGCGTGCTGGTTACCTGCTCAGGCTGGCGCCTGAAACCATAGAATACAGAAGCCTATTCGTACAGGTTTTCACTGTGAACACTTACATTATTATCCTATGTTCATTCTTGCGGCAGGTTGGAGCAGGTTGCCCGCGCGGGCAAACCTGCTTTCACTGTGTGCGTACCCTAAGGGTACCCTCACAGTGAAAGCAGGTTGCCAGCGTGCTGGTTACCTGCTGAGGCTGGCGCCTGAAATTGAATTAAATAGGCCTGGCGCTGGCCTATTCGTACAGGTTTTCACTGTGAACACTTACATTATTATCCTATGTTCATTCTTGTGGCAGGTTGGAGCAGGTTGCCCGCACGGGCTAACCTGCTTTCACTGTGTGGACACTCAGGACACTATAAAATCGGAAAGGAGATTCTGACTAGAAGCTGAATTTGTTCATTTGACGAAGCAGACCCAGATGAACTCCAAGCCGAGTGTAGCGACTACTGGGCGGAAGCCTATGCGGTACCCATTTTTTTAAATTTTTAGTAAACAGCTAGGAGTCTGATGCTGAGCTCAAGTCCTCAGGTAGAAAAAGTTGTGAACTATAACAACGAAATTGTAATAGTTTGCAGCAACGTGTGTAACCCTGTCAGGAGGCAGGTCTGAAATAGTCAAACCTGGCATTGAAGATTTTTCACATAGATCAACGGAATACTGCAAGTGAAAAGGACGGTTATTAAACTGTTAAATTAATGTTTTTATGTGACAAGATCCATGTATATCTTGGACTACTATAAGGCTAACCTTGGGGATGAAATAGCCCTTGATGGTTGCATCTCGATGAGCTGACCTCTGAACGTTGTACACCACCATGGAAGAGTACCGCAAAGCTTCAACGGTGAATGCTTCTACCAATGGCAAGCTTGATATGGAAAATGAGGTGTCATTACGCAAGGTTGGTTTCAAATTTGTATGTGTATAAGTATGACTCGATTCAAATTTTCAGTTAATAAAAACTTTGTTACCAAAAAAGTATCAATCAATTCAGTAGAGAGTCGTACAAAATGAAAATTATTGGTGCAGCACCGATGATTATTATTGGAGGCTATAGGTGGAAATTGCAGGTGGAGTAGCGATGACGCGTCCGGTCTACCTTCCACCTAATACCTGCCGATGTCATCCTACCCGAAAAATTCATCTTCCACCAGATACTAGCCATTGACAATCTAGCCAATGACATCAATAATAATTTTCCGCTTATTTTTTGGGCCGATACTAAACATTTCCGGACACTACTTCCTTTGATCACACATTCCCAGGATTACGCATACACATCTAACATGGCAGTTCGAGCAACAATGTCAGAAAAGCGGCAGGGACATAATATCACTTTACCGTACGCATACTTCGTGAGAACTCAACTTGAAGAAAAGTACTTGACGGCTGATTGCGAGCCCAGGTCTCTCGCGTTTAAAGCGGGAAAAGCTAATCCTCTACCGTTGAGCCATCGGAGCGATCTTAGCGCACGCAGCTTTTTAAGAGGCCTAACTGAAGTATGGCAATTATTAATTTCTCCAAGTTGTAAATGTCACTACTATGATAATTAAATGGGCGTTGCATTACTCGCTGTTTATTTGAACATGTTGCTTTGTTTAAGGGAACGACCGCCGAAGGAAATTTTGTTAATTAACAATGAAACTTCGCTCGGCACCCAGTGATACGTACTCAGTGGCTTCACTTCAGCATGGAAAATTGATTAACGTTATGCTCCCGACTATCAGTTTTACTTGTACCTACACAGAACTCGCCCAATTTTCGAGAATTTTACTTGAATCTAAATCCTAAAAGCCAAGCACTCAGAACGAGGTCATGGTTTCTTTTTGAACTAAAGTTACAAAAGATGTACCAGCAACGCACCATCGATGATTTAGAACCTATGAATTATCGACGAATCATCGATGGATATTGAAGGACTCATCGCCCTCTCGTTTTATTGATGTTTTGCCATCGATGGCAGACGGTAAATTATTATTAAACGTGTCTACCGTTTATTGGCAGACGTGAACGCCCATCATTACGCAACCTATAATCCACTACGCCCATGTATTATCATCGGTGCACCATCTTTAATTTTTATTTGTGATCTATGAGTTTAAAATTTTAATACTTTAGTCTGTTTTGAGATGTGAAATAACAAATTTACCTGTATGAGCTTCCAACATAACTAAACATGGACAGTGACTGGAGAGATATACTTTGGAGTATATTAAGTATTAGCGAACTTCAAGTAAATACAAAATTTATATCCAGCACCTTCAATTTAACTGATGTCCTCCAGCCCTCCCCGGCAAGAGTTCATGGGCTATACTTTTAAAACTCGCTAAGTGAACGTAAGTACTTACGCTCTATTTTCTTTTCTATGATTGGTGGATTTGCATGGCTTGAACGGCCGTCAATGATTGGCTGATGAACTTACGATCTCTTAACTTTTTTTGAAAGGATAGGCCTTGAATAGCACCAAACGTATTAATCAAATGAAATGAGTACCTCGGCTTATCATCGAGCGACACCATGCGGTCCCTGGGCACGACAGCGTCTATTTCCTGCTGCATCCTCTTCGCGTACTCTGGATACCGGGCGAGCAGGTAAGCCATCCACCTCAGCATGTGGCTCACTGTGTCAGAGCCCGCGCCGAAGAGGTCGTTGACGATTTGGTTCAAAGCTGGAATGAGCAAAGACTCATGACAGGCCTCGTAAAAATGATCTAAAGATCGAGATGCAACATATTTTAATAAGCTAAAAAGCTCAAAATTTCAATGAGATTGTTTTCTTCAACATGAATTACACAGATCTTAGTAGGGTTCATTCAGAACAATAACGATTGGCAATGCGCAATTGAGAAAACAATCATGTATACCTAATTAACATTGAAAATCATTGTCAAATTGAAATCCTTTACCTCCCTTCCGGAAAAGAGAGTTATTGTCTCCTTCGCTTGCCCTCATGTCTTTGATGTACTCGTCTATGAGGTCCCGAGGGTTGTCTGGGTTATAGTCCTCCAGGTGCTTGTCCACGGTTTCCTAGCAGAGGAAAGAAGATCTTATTTTGTATGGCATTGAAAAACTCCATTGGCGATAGTTGAAAATGAGTTGTAGTTCTCAAATATGTATGCATATATTTAGGCCTTGGATTCTCAGGTTCAATGTTTCATGTTGAGGATAATTCACTTGGGGCCCAAGTGTAAAAAACAAATTTCAGCGATGGTCTAAGGAAAAGTCATCAAAATATCAGACACGAAAGTGAAACATTTCAAACAATCATCAATTATTATCTGCAAAATCAACTCACGTTCACGATAACCTTCATTTCTTCCACAAAGCGATCAAAAATATCATCGCCAAACAAATAATTCTTGACGGATTTAGGCAGATGATCTAATGCCGGAATGAACACGGGTAATAACGATAACACGGAAAATGTTTCACGAAATTCATTAGTCAGACGATAAATCGTTTCAACTTCTTTGGAGCGAAGATCGTACCGAGTACCTGAATAAGAAGACATCAAATAAATATGAATTCAGCTCAGACCTGCAACTAGGTAGAAGCAGTCAAAATTTGATACTCTTCCTTAAGAGATGGATAGTTTTCACCTCATGACATACACTTTTCGAACTGAAAAAATTGTTTGATTCTTTTTATATGCCAAGAATCTGCCAAAAGTTGTGGTAAATTTCGATTAGAACAGAATTTGATGACTCACTGGCCACCATCTGCCAGATGATGTTGAGCGCCACAGTCCTGAAGCTGTCGGGGAAGTTGATGGCTTCACCGCCGTACTTCTTGAGGTCTTCCACCAGCGCTTTTCCTTCGATATTAATTGCTTCCTCTAGGTGATCCTTACCCATTCCTGGAAATTGTGTGTGAATTACCCTGGTGTGTGAATTAAAAGTGAAAAATGTGAAGTTATATATGTGAATTAAAAAAAATTACTCATCACAGCACGCGCAAAAGGAAGAATATAACTTTAACTTTAACCTTCATCGAGCTATACAATGAAGAAAAATACACAATTCGAAATTCTCGCAATTGAATTGTAATTTGTGGTCAGCAGGTTTGTTGGATTAATTTTAGTTAAAGAATGTTTGCTGACATCACTTGGTCAAAAATAAATCCCGAGTCTGTGTAGGTTGAGACAGCAAAGCAGATGTGTTGCAGAATTGAAACTGTTCACTGATATCCATAATCCAAACACCAAATATTAGAGAAACCTGAAAATTAGATATTAGATATCAGAGAAGTCTGATTATTATCTCAAATATTAGAGAAGTCTGAGAAAGTTCGAGACAAATGTGTAGTACTTACAGCAGGTCGAGATGATTCTTTGCCTCCGACTGGGAAAGTAAAATTTAATGGAAGTGGAGAAATGACAACCGAACTGCAACCCAACGAGCCTACCTCAAATTAGTCCTACGCAGAAAAATAATCAACTTACCAAATATCTTTCAAAAATTACCTCTATTTTTACAACACTTCTCTTTAACTTCACTTCTTGTTTGTCTGTCTGTCTACTACAAATCTTGTAATCGAAATTTAACACACTTCTACTTATCCTATCGATCTGAAATTTTGCACACTTGCGTAAAGTTGGAGACAATGCATGAATCAAATGACAAAATCAACAATTTTATGAATAATTTTTTTTTCAATATTAAAAAAACTGAAAAAATAATTTTGCCAGCTGCAATCTTATAATTGATATTTGACAAACTTTTACCTGTCCAATTGATATGAAATTTTGCACACTTGTGTGAAGTTGGAGGCAATGCAGGAATCAATTGACAGAATAAATAATTTAGAAAAAATTTTAAATATTAAAAAATCGAAAAATTAATTTGTTTGATATTCGGAAATAAAATTAGAAATTCATTGTACATCTGTAACATTGGAAACACTGGATTCTTTAAAAGGGGAAGCCTGCCGAAGACCACCACTGCCCTGGATGTAATGGACTATCATGACTCCTGCCCTCCGGAACGTAGCCTTCAACACTTCTGGAAAATCATATAGGCAGCCGAAAGCCAACAGACAGAACGAATCAATTGAATTAGACCAATCAGCCCTCAGGAGAAACAGCCGGCGATCGAATGGCCTAGCGTCGTCCGCCGTACCGCGAAAAAATTGTACACCACTCGGACGTAGCGCGCCGGAGCCCTGCAGCGAATGTGATATCCGCCACCAAGCCGTCCGTATCTAGGCAGTGCGTCGAACCAGCCCTCGGTCGAACGCCCGCGGGTCGAACGCTCCAGCCGAGTGCTAACCCAACCTAACCTAACCTGACTCAGCCAGTCGCACGGCTCTTTCGACCGACGGCCTGGTGGTGCACGGCAGGTTTTATGCGAGGCCGGAGGTGGGCAAATCCAAGTGGTCGCAGGCTGTTGCGCCCAAGTTGTAATTCGAGCGGTGGCCAGGGTATGAAGTGATGCTTCGACGCAACGTTCAGTGGTGGACGGCCATTCGACCGTAGGCTATTCGACCTCGTGTCTGGGGGGTGTGGAGCTCAAAATATTCAAAGCAGAAGGATGTCAATAATCGGTTCCGGATAGCAGATTCCATTCACGGCTGATTGGTGGATGTCCGGAAAGATCCAAGGCGTTCGATTCAGGGCTTATTGGTGTACAAAGTTTGTGGTGCACGGCTGCGTTCCCCTTTAAAAGTGTTGTCTTTAAAAAGTAATTTTCAAACGTATATTATTATTTCGTTAAATTTACACACTTTATTCTTGCTGTTATTGATAACCGTGTCAAATGGGAGCCGAATTCAGATTCTGCAAGGTAGTTCATTATCAGAATTGAATTACTGTATGTAGTTTATTATTGCAGTTCTATTCATGAACTGAATTTCACATCTCTTGTACACGATTCTAAATTTGTGAGATAATAAATCTTAAAAATTTTACCAAGGTTGCGTAGGTTGCGTAGCACAAAACGGCGGTCGTGCTGCCAGTGCACACCGTTGCTGCTAAGAATACCTGGTGGAGGTAAATGGAAGCCCGTTGTACAATCTTAGGATAAATTTTTATTTAATCACAAATAAAATAACTAGCTTTCATTCTCATCAATTTGAAAGATGGCAGGCACACTTCTCACTGCTATTTTCACTTTTAATATCGTGGCAAAAATGAAATTAAACATTTATGATGAGAATATAACATAAAATGAAATTATATTGAAATCGAACTCGGTGCAATAATTAAGGCTTGCCCAACACAGCGGCGCTGAAGTAGGATGACAAACCTCCCTGTCCCCCAGACCCTGGGTCTTACTAACCTCCCTGTCCCCCAGACCCTGGGTCTTACTAACCTCCCTGTCCCCCAGACCCTGGGTCTTACTAACCTCCTGTCCCCCAGACCCTGGGTCTTACTAACTTCCCTGTCCCCCAGACCCTGGTCCATCATGTTGTTCACCGTGCCTGATATCAGACCGTTTCGATCATTGAACCCTGTAGACTATAGAGCCAGCGATGCTTTGCACCGGGGTCGAGGAGAAACAACCTGTTATTTATTAAAGTATGATACTTTCAGGATATAGTGATTCTTTTCTTGTGGTGTTCAGTTTATATTGAGGCCTTGAGGGTTTTGTCGAGTTGGGTGCAGTAGGGACTATAGGGAGGGGGGCGACCCGGACGAACTATGGTGACTTCAGTCAGTTTAGTGACGATTTCAATTTGTCGATGGCGATTTACTTTGCTCACAAAGTAGTTTTTTGAGAGGTAATAAATGAGCAGGTCCGAATATCATATTGTATTGGATTTTTTTGCTATTGAAGCTACCCTTTAAAACATTGCTTTCATAACAGACTTTTGATCGTTTTAAAGTGAATAAATTTCTAGGTTTGGGAGGACTATCAAGTTGAATTAAAAAAGTTATGAATACCAATTCTATTGTAAAAACTGCTGAACTGATACTCGTGATATAATAACAAACTTTTTATCATTTTAAAATGAATAAATTTCTAGGTTTGGCAGAACTTTTGAGTTGAATTTAATAAGTTATGAATACTAATTCGATTTTAATAATGGCTAAAGTGATACTCGTGAAATTATAACAGACTTTTTATTGCTTAAATGGAACATATTTCCAGGTTTGGCAGAACTTTCGAGTTGAATTTAATAAGTTATGAATACTAATTATATTTTGGGTTACGTTTGGTTTAGGCAGGCTTTTATTGCACGACATTTGATTTTTGAGTTTGATTTATTTGTTAAGAGAGATGAATATTTTAGATATGACCGAAGTTCATAATAATTACAAATTGATGTGAATGGATTTTCTCTTTTTTTCATATCCCTCATATTCTTATGCCTTTTATAATTAGTGGAGATTCTGTTATAGATTTTTATTGCGACACACTTTATTCTTGAAAAATATATACTGAAGAATGGAGTTTCATTTTGGTTCAAAATGCTTAATAATTTTGCTTATGGATGATTTTGCCTCATACAAGGCTTTTTCCTTCTTTATAGCGCATTTTCTCATTTAAGGAAAAAATGCACTATTGTGCTCATGTCCGCCCGTCCGTGACTTCACGTTTTCGTCGACGAGAAAATGCGCTGTCACTCACTGCAGTGCATGGTACTGAGTTATATTTTTTTGTGCTCATTTTGACAGGGCTATAATCTGTCCTTAGTTCAGTGCGGTGCTATGTCCACATCTTCAGTGGAAGCGCGTTGATTTAATCATGTTTTGATTTGGGGCGTGGCTTTGTTTCACATAACAGAGCCTCAAAGTAAAATAGACTTTACAGAATAAATTTATTTATCCCGTAACGTTTTAATTTTATTTAGTTTTTATTGTGGCTCAGTTGTTTGTCGATAACGGTTAATTGTGAGCGTGGAAACTATTGGTCTTTTAAAATAAATGATTACAGATATTATTATTTAAGTTTCTCTGCCGATCAAGATCACTCATGATCACTTCTCACTCTGCACTGGACTATTGATTGCTAAAAATTAAATGCCATGAGATAAGCTTGGCCTAGAGATCTTCTTAATCTTGGACTCCGTGCTTGTTTGCTTTGGGTCAGCAGCTGTTTAAGCTAAAAAAATGAATTTATAGCAAAAACTCCTAAATCTGCGCACGTAAACTGGAGAGCACAATGCTAGAAACACAAAATTCGAGAGACGTTCAGCTTATAATTCTAGATATTAATTAAAGAAATTCAAAGCGTTTTTTATTTTTAGAAAAATATCATATGTCTGCTTGAGGGCTTATTGCCGAGGGAAGAATCCAATGACGATCTGTAGTCCAGAATGACTAAAAAAGAGCAGGTAATCAAATAGCAAGAATTTTATGTAAAGAATTTGCTGCGCAGAAGTAATATCGGGTGGTTAGAATTCAACATTAATATTATTGCAGCAATTAAAATTTTTCCTTACGTTACACTGAGAAGAAACCCAATCTTAAAAATTTTATTTTAGAAACGTAAAAGTGCACTAAAAATTCTCACACAAAAATGTCTAGCCATACTTACTACAATTTCTTGCGAGGCAATGTGTTCAGACAATGACTCGATCAAAACTGCTACATTGCTCCTAGAACGGGACTGCATGTAGCTTTTTGAAATCGCTTCGGGACTTCAACGAAATACGTTAATTTGTTTTGAGTATTGGAAATCTAAACAATCATTGTGCTTATCACGGTGTACAGCGGTCAATTAACGGCCAATTAAAACAGGCCCTATCTCAGATCTGATACTCGCGCATCGGAGGAAGCAGTAATTGAGGCAGTTTTAACCGATTTAATTGTAAGTTCAATAGTTATGGCTTCAATGCAACTGCGATAAAAACGATGAGTTTTGAGAAAGCCAGAATGATCACTAACAGAGTAGTTTTACCGAGTAACATGGATACCAAGAATTCTAGCAAAAGTTCTGAAAAGCTGAGCTTGTAATCTAAA
>NW_025936877.1:0-2508 GCF_000764305.2 Hyalella azteca | reverse complement strand
TAGGAGCTTTACGTCACCATATTCTGAATCGAATAGCCCAGAGTATAATGGTTGTCCACCACTGATCTGAACGTTACATCGAATCACCACTTCATACCCTGATTTTAGCTCGAACAATGCAGAATGGTCAAGAGTAAGACCCTTCTTTGCAACAGCATCAGCTAGCTCGATGCGAACAATGTCAGCATGAGCTTTAACCCACTGTAGGCGCAGTTTTCCTCTCATTCAGGCCAAGTAGCAGCTGACGAATTTGATATTCAAGATCGCAAGATGTGTCCGTTTGGGAGAGTACATATGAGATGCAAGGCCACAAGTGAATCTGACAAAATAACCTAGTATAGGGATGCTTCACCTACAACGAGCTTCAGAGCATTAAGAATGTAATATAGCAATCAATTCAGCCGACAGGATGCCATTGTCCGGTGTCAATCTGGCGTCTCATTTTAATCGTTATAATTGTATGTGATTGAGACGTAATATTTACTTGACCTGATAGAGATTGACCTGAATTGATTGACGAGTCAACATCTGAAGACACGTGATCAAGACCTTAGTTGTGGGCGGTAGCCGCAGCTATATAAGGGCTAGCAAACTTAAGTAAGGCCCCCGCAGTAGTTGATAAGCGATCCGCGATGTATCGTGTTCGGCTCTCCGACCTTACGGTCGACGCCGTAGCTTATACCTCTGTATAGTAACTGTGTGTTTCCACCCCGTATACAAGAGATGTCATCTGTACAGATATGTCTTACTTACCTTCACCACCTTAGTCAACGAATTCGATCCTCAGGTAGAGCTTAATAATATAATGAGCTTTGACAAGTGGCATGTCCGAGCTATGTGATAACAGCAGTGTTTTCTTAAAATAAAACGACTGCTTGACTATAATTGTGAGACTTTAAATACGGCGGTGAAGTGAAAGACTTTCGAAGTGTTTGTGATTATAGCGCAACTGTCGCATAGTGATTTTCGTGCGACCAAGCCTTTCAACGGATTGTTTTTGCGATGTTCAACTCACTTAAACGTCTGAAGAGACCAAGAAGACCTTCATCTACTAATTTCGGCAGCCGAAAACTGTGAGAATGTTCAAGTTTTGACTGGCACGTCTTAGTAAACCTGCAACGTCAAGACTTTCTTATTTGAGCCTACGACTGACGCAGAGAAATTTGAAGCTTCCACGCATTTTTTTTTTTTTCATCGTTAAATTACGTAATTTTACGTTCACCGCATCTGAGGTTAGGTTTCAGATAGCATAGTTCTGTTCCAAAATTTATCGTCCTTCGACAAGTGGCCGTTCGACCGAGGGCTGGTTCTTCTCCTCATTTATTCTTATAGGAGTACTGGAAACTAGTCCATAAAGCCCCTTGCCTAAACTGGGTTTAATTGGTACCTAACAAATTAATAACTCTGAAAGTGAAAATCAGAAACAAAGAGAGAACACACACACAAATGGAAAAACAAAAAAAAATAATAAAATAATGTAAAATAAAAATGAAAGGAATGGATGAAGAAAAAAATAAAATCAAATATAAAATAAATAAAAAAAAAGAGGCTGGGTCGACCCACGGCCTAGATACGGACGGCTTGAAGTGTTGAATGCTACGTTCCGGAAGGCAGGAAATTCATGATGGTCCATTATTTCAGGGCAGTTGAGTTCCAGGGAGGAGAGAGTCAGCCGCGTTCATCGAGTAAACACCTATAGTGTCTTACGTCCTTGATTGTGTAAAAGCTAACTTGCAAGTAATCGTTTAGAATTAATTACAAACAGTGCCTGGACTGTACTTCTATATATACCGCGAGTATATAAACCAAGGGTACGTCCGGCACTAAGAACCCGGCTGGCTTTCTCGCCCCTCCCCCCTCCTCTTCTCTTCACGAGAAGAGGCTGTAGGCAGGAGTAGGTTTGTGAGCCAGCCTAGGCCTGAATTTATTCATTATTTATTAATATTAATCTATTCAGTAACAATTATGTAACATGTTAAATATTATTCCTTTTCCTCTAAAAATTTATTATATTCTTTGTGTTATTAGCCCAGTCAGTCAGAATTCTTGTATTGCTCAGCTTTATTCATAAAATTAATCATTGTATATTTGTATTTGCCATTAATTAAAAAAAAATATATATATATTTCTCTTTAGCTTTGTTTTGCTTTAAACATGAATTATTGATTCCTATTTCCTTGTATTGTTAAACTAAATTTATATAAGCATTTCACCTGTCAATAACCCTAAATTATCTTGCTTTGTTCAACTTTAATTATCTGCTCTGTCATTGTATTATATATTTATTCTATCCTAGCCTCGATTTCATGTTTGTTGTTTATAGTGACATAGTGTGATAACAGTGTTTAAATAAAGTACAGGCACTATGTCAGAGTCTGCATCAGATGATGTCAGTGACATGCTTAATAGTGATAATGAGAACATCATGCTGGAAACACCATCACAAGGCTCTACTGGCGCGGGTCGCCTGCCGAAGCATGGTGGCAGGGAATTATTGTGAGTACTTAT
>NW_025936876.1:0-18053 GCF_000764305.2 Hyalella azteca | reverse complement strand
CCGCTGCTGCTTTGTATGCGTTCCACGTTATCTGAAACATTTGTTTCATTTACATTATATATATATTAACAAATAAGTTTAAGATAATGACATTCCATGTAAAATAAACAACGTTGTAAGACAATTTCATGCTTTTCTTAAATTCTCCAAAATATCTTCAATAAAATAATTATCCACTTAAATATTCAACAGTTTCTGGAACACTCAGACTATTCTTATGTGTCCCAATTCATATAAACAAATTCTTGTGAGAAAAATGAAAATCGTTGAAATAAATAAATGGTGTCGCATTAGGGGGACATTACCCCGTAGGGAAAGCAGTGGGGGAGGGGGGCCATAACACAGAGAACGTCGGGTGACAGACACCCTCCTGGCTCCCCCGATGCTCCTCCGGGTGCTGCGGTCTGGCAGGGCGCCACCGCCCTCCTTGGCTGCGGGGCTCCCAGCCCCCGCTGCTGGGGGGACGGGGAATAGTGATGAACGGCGCCGTCTCTTCACAGCCTCGATTAAACTCTGGAAAATATTATACGATTATTTTTATACTGAAAATAATAAATTGATTATTTTTATACTGAAAATAATAAATTGATTATTTTTATACTGAAAATAATAAATTGATTATTTTTATACTGAAAATCATCCTTCTGTCACAGCCTCAATTAAACTCTGAAAAATATTATAGGATTAGTTTTATACTGAAAATAATAAATTGATTATTTTTATACTGAAAATAACAAATTGATTATTTTTATAGGTACTGAAAATCATCCTTCCATCACAGCCTCAATTAAACTCTGAAAATATTGTAGGAATATTTTTATACTGAAAATAATAAATTGATTTTTATACTGAAAATAATAAATTGATTTTTATACTGAAATAGATGCTTTGATCCCAGGCTCGAATAAACTCTTAAAAATATTATAGGATTATTTTTATACTGAAAATAATGCTTCCGTCACAGCCTCGATTAACTATGAAAAATATAATTGGGTTATTTTTAAACTGAAAATAATAAATTGATTATTTTTATACTGAAAATCATGCTTTCTTCACAGCCTCAATTTAAGTCTGAAAAATATTATTGGCTTAATCCTATATTAAAAATTTTTTTTTCAGAGGCCAAGTGTTCAAGATATGTAGTCTGTGACAAGGTACTACATAACCAGCAACATAAGACATTCTGGCTTGATAATAAAGTTGTATTGAAGATAAGAAGTCAAGCATTTAGGTATAATGCTTCATAAGTGTAATGATTCACAAGGTGCATAGCCTCAACTGCAGTGCTGGGAAAAATTCACTGCTCAAGAGGAAAAACTGTTGAGCCAAGATTATGGAATGAAATAACTCGTTTCATTTCATTCCATAATCATTTCATTCATTGATATTATTATGAAATTATTTTTTCATTCCTTATTTTTATTACTCTTCTATCCATAAACAAAAAATCATCACTGGGTTTTATCATTAAACCTTCTCGAGTTTTATAACAAAAAATTACAGATCATTACAGATCCTATCTGATCTGAGTTGAGTACACTAGAAGCTGTAGTTCTCCATGCAGGATAATAAACTTCATAATAATAGAACAATTTTGGAATACTAAATTTCTAGCAAGCAAGCGTTTCTAGTTTTGATTTGGAATTTTCTAGGTTTGCTTGCTTTCTAGCTCATGAAAATTAGAAGCAATTGTATTCAGAAGTTGAGATCACCAGAGCTACATGCATTGTGTAGGGATCTTAGCTGAATATTCAGGTGTACTGTGGGAAACGCAGGGAGAATAAGAACAATAGTAGCTAATGTGTTGGACTTAGAATAAGTTATTATGGAATGAAATGAAACAAGTTATTTCATTCCATAATCTTGGCTCAACAGTTTTTCCTCATAAGCTGTGAATTTTTCCCAGCATTGCAGTTGAGATATTCACCTTGTGAATCATTACACTTATGAAGCATACTGGTATGCTTGACTTCTTATCTTCAATACAACTTTATTATCAAGCCAGAATGTCTTTATGTTGCTGGACTATGTAGTACCTTGTCACAGACTATATATCTTGAACACTTGGCCCCTGAAAAATAAATTTTTAATATAGGATTGACGATCCCGTAGCAGTGTAAGAATTCAGAGCTGACTTGTTGTGGGACCAAAGCAAGGACTAGTTTAGTGAATTCAGACAACTGCAGAGGTATGTGTAACTGTCGATATTTATCAATATTGTATTTATTTGGTGTGTTGATACTATGTGAGATATCTGGTAGGGAATTACTCGACTAACTGTAAATTTGATTTTGTTCATGTATGGAGAACTCAACCCGGATAGAAGATCACAAGAGGCTATCAAGAAGATTCAGTGTTGTGCATATATAATCTGGTACTGTGTTGTGACGAACATCTACTATGCTGTGCCCTAGCATATGAAAGAAGAGTTCTGTACCCTATTACGATACCCATGTTCGCGTTAACTTGTTCAATTTCTTAATTTAAGTGTTCACTTTTCATTATTTTCACTTGGTCATTCAGAACCCCATCATCTTGGTCATTCAGAACCTCATCATCTTGGTCATTCAGAACCTCATTATAACCTCATAATCTTGGTCATTCAGAACCCCATAATCTTGGTCATTCATAACCTCATAATCTTGGTCATTCAGAACCCCATAATCTTGGTCATTTAGAACCTTGTTATCCATTACCTCTTTGTTTCAAATCCAGTTAATAATTATATAATCTTTAGTATGTTTAATAAAGAAAGATATGATCTAACAAACACTTAACTAATTACCTCTCACTACATTTAACTAAGTCTCATGATACAGCCAACAATAACATTTATCAACAAGTAATATCTTAACACCTAAAGTAATGTGAATAAACACATAAACGTTTACAAATATATAATAGATTAGTGGAAACATAAAAACTAACCTAAATTGAAGCAGCCATGCTGATCCAGAGAAAAACTTAAATCAAATTTACAAAGAAACGGTATAAAATTAAATTTAATTTTAATTTAACAGTGTTAAATCAACAGAATGTAACAGCAGAGTTATTACCTGCATGGCTTTCTCATCTGATTTGCTGGCATTGGTAGCAGCACCTGCAAAAAATATATATAATAATAATTATTTTTATTCTATAAAAAAGCAAAAGTTAGAAGAGGAATATGAATAGTTGTGTACATATCAGGATTCTTTAAATACAAATTTAATTTAAATGACAACTGCGTTCATTTAAATATATAAATATTTATGGGTAATTTGATATTTTATTTTTCTATTTATTACAATATTATTTATTGGGCTAATTTATTATTTAATGTAATATATTTTACATTAAATATGATTTAATTGCGTTCATTTAAATATTTTTGGGTAAACCAAGAGCCAGTCTACATAACTGACAAAATTGAAACAGTTTCTGCAATTGTCTTGCACAGTCTAAAATGTATAGGTATTTATATAAATATATTCTCAGTTAAAAACTTTGCCTCACTCATGTATACTATAATGTATTATACATATAAGCAGTCTAATATGTATAGGTATTTACATAAATATATTTTCAGTTAAAAACTTTGCCTCACTCATGTACATATATAATATATTATACATATAAAATAACGTCAACAAAACTATCAATTCTCACAGCAAGCTTGCAGTGACAGATGTTGCTGTGCAATTCACTTCCTAATTATTATTACCATCAAGTGGGGTGATTTCAGCCACCAGGGGTGACTTCAGCCATCACTACGGTACAACAGAAACAAATGGCAGCAAAACAAAATAAACCACTACAACAGAAACAAATGGCAGCAAAACAAAATAAACCACTACAACAGAAACAAATGGCAGCAAAACAAAATAATAAATGTTGGCTAAAGTCACCCCAGCATTTTGGCCAATGTAAATTATTTTGTTTTGCTGCCATTTGTTTCTGTTGCAGTGGTGGCCAAAGTCACCCCCAGTGGCTGAAATCACCCCACCTGACGGTATTCATTTTTATTTATTGATTTTCTCTTATTTTCTATCAAAGTCAAAAAGCATATTTTTTACTTGAAAATATATTATGTTTATATTCTGAACAATTGCCCACTAACAACAGTTCATCATAAGGATCTTCTTGGTTGCATTGCAGAAAAATTTGGGCAGGATTGACTTCCATGAAAAATATTTAGGTTTTGCTTCAATTCTTTCACAGAAGTAACAGCATTTCCATGCATCCATTGGATTTATTTTTTATATAAATAAAAAATGATGAGTTGAAACATCATCAGTATCTGAATTCTTATTAGTAATTTAATTATTAAATTTAGAAGTAAAAATAAATGCGATTCTACATAATTGATATTCATACAGTTTGAAAAATTTATATTAAAGCTTTTGTACAATCATTTTTTAAAAATTATATCCTATGATCTTTTCACTCAAAAAAAAAATAAATGAATCAAATTAAAAAATATGGCATCAGACTTGCAAATTGCAGAAAAATAAATTGTAAAATAACAGAAAATATGTTATTAAGTTAGATATTATTTTTAAACACTACATGAATATAGTACTTCATTATTACAAAATTATGCCAGTATTCAATATAAACCTACTAATTTTATAGCTATAATTTAAAACAATTGCACACAAGACACTAAAATATAAATTCTATATTCATCTTCATCTTGCTAGAACCCAAGATTGAACCAACCTGTAGTGTCAGTCAAAGACTGCGTTGAATCTTCATTTAAACCGCTGGCATTTTGTGCCGTAGTTGCATCAGTTGGAGAACATTCCATGGTAATGTGTTAATGTGTTGATGATCTCACAACTGGATCTGCGTACCTTTCAAGATCTGTAAACAATATTGAATAAATCCATGGGGCAGATGACACTGAAAGGTGGACAGATGCACTATTAGCTAGAACAAACCTAGTCTCTTTTTGTTCAGAGATTAGTTACAGAAGAAGAAAAAAACAGAAAGAAGACAGTTACAGTTACAGAAGAAAATTTTATTCCTGGCATAAATATGAGAACAGTTAACACGTTAAGTGCGGGATGACCCACGGGTGGGTGGCAGGGTCTTTCTTCAGGATAAATTCCGCAATTTTTTTTTTTTTTCAATTGCGTTAGTCGACAAAAATTTATGATGGTAGTACTGCCTCATTATAATATAAACTGTACGAAAAAAGGAAAATTTAATTTTTGCACCTGAACCTACAAATTTACTAGTGTATTTTGAATTATAGGCCTTTTTAGCAGCAGACTTGGCCGTTTTCAGGCCAGCTGCCAGCGCTGTGGGTCGTTGCCGCACTTAACGTGTTAAAGAAGAAAATTTTATTACCAACATGAATATGCGAATAGTTGGAAAATGCAATTTTATTATGGCATGAATATGAGAACAGTTAAAGAACAGAACTCATTACTGCCATTGATATGTGAACAGTTAAAAAACAAAATTTTATTACTGCCATGAATAGAGAAACGGTTAAAGATTTTTTGAGTACCGTCAAATGAGGTAATAAGGGACGGGCGGGGTAAATTGGGACAGTCCTCCACCACGGAGTAAAAATGTTATAGCAGCAAAACTATTTGAAATTTTGCAAACTAAAAATAGTGGCATAAACTTCAACATTTTTCCTATCTATGTAGCATAAAGGAATTTTAGAATTTGTACATTTACTAGCTCTAAAAATTCCCTGCAAAAAATTTTGACAAGTGACATTTTGAAAATGTACTGTCAAACATGGTTATAAGGGACGGTTTTGAGCATTTTTCATCAATAACTTCTTACCATAAAACATACCATAAACAAGTTTGGGCTCATTTTGAAGGTATTAGCAAGGGCATTACAAAAATACAACAAATTCCATATGCTATTTGTAAAGTGCCAGACATAAAATAAAAGTGTCTCAAATTATCCTTGCAAACGGGTAATTCAGGACACTTGAAATAAAACTTAATTTTAAAATGCTTGAAGCATGCAGAGTGTACTCATCAATTACTAATAGTCCTCCAAAGTTCTGCTGAGCAAGGTAAATGTAATCAAAAATTCTTTGTTGGTTATCAATTTTTTGGTTAACTGGAGCCTTTGGTAATCAAGGTTTTACTGTAAATACATTTTTATGGGTGACCATTATTACCCTGTCTTGCGGAAAAGGCAAATTATTTTGGGATTGAGCATTGAAAATTTGTCTCAATCATGTTTATAAGCCAACACCTGTGTGCAACTCTTCTCAAGGAAAATTTTTTTATACAGCAAAAATTTTCTCTGCTACAGACCTTGGCAGAGGTACTTTTCCCAAAATCTCACTTTTCACACTTTTTTTCAGGGATTTTTCAGAGGTTGTAAATGAATGATTTCTTAACTTGCTTTACGCTACATAGATAGGAAAAATGTTGAACTTTATGCAACTATTTTAAATTTTGAAATATTTCAATTGGTTTATCTGCTACAACATATCTATAAAATGATGGAGGACTGTCTCGATTCATCCTGCCTGTCCCTTATTACCGTAAAATGGGGTTACTTTGACCGGCTTGGTAACTTTGACCACTTTTCGTTTTTTTAACAAAAACCCCCAAAACTCAAAAACGATTTGGCATATAAAAATTTTGTCAATGGCCATCAAAGGCCTAATACTGAGGCTATGTAATTATTGTAACACTATAGAAAGATTTAAAAAGTTTGCATATCTAATAGGTTAAAAAATTAAAAATGTGACCCACAAAAAAGAGCTATTATCTAAAGCCTGTCGGAGTACCTCCTCCAATTCTTTTATTTTTTGGTAAAATAACTCCAGGTTTCGATGCATTGTAGTAGAACTCTACTAGTTACATATGCAAAAGACAAATTTTAGAAAAGTGTCAAGGTTTGCAAATGGGGGGGGGGAGTTATTTTACCAAAAAATAAAATTGATTTTACCACCCGGTCAAAGAAACCCCAAGAGCTGGGGTAACAAAGACCATCACTTTTTTTGAAGTTACATCAAAATTATTTTGCATGTTTCAATTTAAGTTTAACTTATCTAGTAAAAAAATGGCATCATTTTGAAAAAAAGTGGTCAAAGTTACCCCATTTTACGGTACTGTCAAACAGGGTAATAAGGGATGGTATTGATCATTTTTGTTAACAACTTCTTACCATGAAACATATAAACAAGTTTGGGCTAATTTTAAAGGTATTAGCAAAGGCATTACAAAAAATACAAAAAATTCCATATGCTATTTGTAAGGTGCCAGAAGCAAAATAAAAGTTTCTTGAATTATCCCTGGGAAGGGGGTAATTCAGGGCACTTGAATTAAAACTAATTTTAAAATGCTTGAGCATGCAGAGTGCACTCATCCATTACTAACAGTACTCTGAAGTCCTCCTCTTCATTTGTAGATGATTTAGATATAGAATAAATAACAGTTTCAGTGATCTGTTCTGGCTTTTCCCTTGATATGATATTACCATATCCATACTTTCCCGTATTATTGATTTGATATAACTGTATCCATGGACCTGCCATTGAGCATTTACAACAACCTTGTCTACTGCAAGCTTCATATCAGCAGCCATGTAGCATTTCTTCTAAATCTGTAAGCTTACAGGATGGCTTGTAATTTCACACCATTTAAATTGGGTTAAGTGAATTCACTATGAAAAATTGTAGAAAATGTACCTGAAACAGAAAGAAATGTTTCAGTGACAATCATCATATGTTTTGGAGAAATAAATCATAGTTTAGGTTAATTACCGTAAAATGGGGTAACTTAGACCGGCAGGGTAACTTAGACCACTTTTCGTTTTTTTAACAAAAACCCCCACAACTCAAAAACTATTTGACATAGAAAAATTCTGTCAATGGGCATTAAAGGCCTAATACTGAGGCTACATAACACAATAGAAAAATTTAAAAAGTTTGCATATCTAATAGGTTAAAAAATTAAAAATGTGACCCACGAAAAAAGCTATTATTTAAAGCCTGTCAGAGTACACCCTCCAATTATTTCATTTTTTGGTTAAATAACTCCGGGTTTTGCTGCATTGTAGTAGAACTCTTCTAGTTACATATGCAAACAACAAATTTTAGGAAAGTGTCATAGTTTGCAAATGGGGGGCGCTGCCCCCAAATGGGGTAACTTAGACCACCTAATGTCAGCCCTGACAGGGTAACATAGACCGGCTTGGAAGTTAATATAAAATTACCATATATAACATATTTTATGTTTGACAGCCTATTTATGTTTTTTCTTTATGTTTCAGACTCTACAGAGTCTTATATATGGTAATTTTAACTTAATTTCCAAACCAGTCTATGTTTCCCCATCACGGCTGCCATTAGATGGTCACATTTCGCCCATTTGGAGGCGGCGCCCCCATTTGCAAACTATAACACTTTCCTCAAGTTTGTCATTTGCATATGTAACTAGAAGAGTTCTACTACAATGCACCAAAACCTGGAATTATTTGGAGTTATTTTACCAAAAAATATAATTGATTTTACCACCCGGTCTAAGTTACCCCAAGAGCTGGGGTAACAAAGACCATCACTTTTTTTGAAATTACATAAAGACTATGAGAGGCAGGAGCCAGCAATTTATGGTGAGTGAAGCTAGAGTATAGACCTGTATTTTGCATGTTTCAATTCAAGTTTAATTTAGCTAGTAAAAAAATGGCATCATTTATAAAAATAAAAGCGGTCTAAGTTACCCCATTTTCGGTACTTTTCATTCTATGTTGCCTTGTGCACAATTCTATTTATGACATTCTATGCAAAATTTTGTGATTTTGATGAGCAAGGTAAATTTACTCAAAAATTTTTGTTGTTAGCTGATTTTTTTATTGACTGGAGCCCTTGCTAGCTGAGGTTCTACTGTAAATGCGTTTTAGGGGTGTTTCTTATTACCCCATAGTGTGGAAATGGCTGCCATTTTTTTAATGAGATACGCAAATTCTGTCACTCATGTTTTTAAGCCAGCACCTGTGTGCAACTTTTATGTAGGTAAAATTCTTAATATGGTGAATATTTTCTTCTGCTACAGACCTTAGCAGAGTTACTTTTCCAAAATCTCACTTTTCACACTTTTTTCAGGGATTTTTTAGAGGTAGTAAATGTATGATTCACTAACTTGCTTTGTGCTACATAGATAGGAAAAATGTTAAACTTTATGCCACAATTTTTAATTTTGCAATATTTCAATTAGCTCAGCTGCTTCAATATTTCTATGAAATGATGGAGGACTGTCTCAATTCATCCTGCCTGTCCCTTATTGTACCCTGTTTGACAGTACTTCTGCTAAGGTCTGCACTCTGTAGTAAAAAAATATTCACAGTATTGAAAAATTTGGTTTAAAAAGAAGTTGCAGATAGGTTTCAGCTCTAAAACTTCATTGACATAATTTTTGTACCTCAATACAAAACAAAATGGTGGCTATTTCTGCACGACGGGGTAATAAGCTACGCCCCCCCATCAGGAAAATATGGGACACCCCTAAAAACACATACACAGTAGAACCTTGGTTAGCAAAGGCTCCAGTTAATGAAAAATTCAATTAACAACAAAGAATTTTTATTACATTTACCTCACTCAGCAAAAAAAAAAGTCATTTCCTGCTCAGCAAAAAAAAGTCACTTAACTGCTCTGCAAAAAAAATAACATAACAAAAAATTCATGCATCATCAGTCACCACAAAAATGTGCATAGAACGTCATAGATAGAATTGTGCACTGGGCAATATAGAATAAAAAGTAATTAATTTAAACTACTATTTATTTTTGCAAAAAATATGAGGGGGTCACTAAAATATTCCTTTTTTTTTTTAGAATCTTTTTTTATAGTGAATTCTCTAGACCCAATCAAAATGGTGCAAAATTACAAGCCCAGTCCTGTTAGTTAGCTTACAGATAGAGAAGAAATTACAAGATTGTTGTCAATGCTCAATGGCATGTCCATGGATATGGTAATATCACATCAATAATGGAAAAACAAGTAAAAATCAGAAAAAAATTAATTTATTCTACATCCACATCATCTACAAAGGAAAAGGAAGACTTCAGAGTATTGTTAGTAATAGATGAGTACATTCTGCAGCAGGTTGAGAAAAGTCCTATTTTTTCTGAAATATTGCAGCTCTAATATCATATAGTGGGGGGAAATAAATATTCGTACACTTGAAAAATCGTATTTTAATGTATGTAAGTACACAAACTGAACAGGAGAAGTGATTTATATTATGTATAGAGGCGCATTGTATTAAAAAATAGCATCAATAGAAATTAAATCTCAATGCAACTGTCTCTATACATAATTTAAATCACTTTTCCTGTTAAGTTTGTGTACTTACATACATTAAAATACAATTTTTCAAGTGTACGAATATTTATTTCCCCCCACTGTAATTTCAGTAGGTATGAAATCTTGAGTCTCTAACTCCACGTATTTTTGTTTGATTGAAAAAATTGCAGTTTGCACTTTGCAAACATGTTGTTTCATAAAATTTTCAACTTCCATAATCCGCATTACTTCAACCTCCTGCCAAAATATCCTGCAGAACGTAATAACAACACAACAAGTGAACCCAAAGGTTTCCTTGAAGATTGCTTAGTTGTTGTCATGTCAGAGCGGTCAGACTGCATAATCACGTGTATGTTCAGGTGCCACTTAAATGACTGACTTAAGTTGCTTTTCATGGCCAAGATGACTTAGGTATATGACTTTTCATAAACTAGATATGGAATTCACGGCTTGAAGAAATGAAATTCATGGCTTGAAGAAATGGAATCACGGCTAGAAAACCCATAAATCCATGACTTGAAAAATTCAGTTGAGGCTTGCCAAGTAGATATATTCCATGTCTGCTCTGCATGCTTTAAATATTTTAAAATCAAGTTATATATGAAGTGTCTCAAAGTACCTCATTCCCAGGTGAATTCAGGACACTTTTCTTTTGCCTCTGGCACCTTACAAATAGCATATGGAATTTTTTCAGAGATGCTACAGCCATACAATAGCCCTCACAAAGACTTTTAAAATAAGCTCAAACTCATTTATGAAATGTTTAATGGTAAGAAATTATTAGTGAAAAATGCTCAAAATTATCCCTTATTAGTTATTACCTCATTACCCTAGTCGGTAGCCTACAACAAGTGAACAAGAGGCTCAGGAGCTTTCTAATGCTTAAACACTAAAACAGGGTGCAGAGGGTGCAAGCGGCAAGCAGCATCTCCACTCGCCAAGATATGGATTTTTAGCCTAAAGCATTGCATGCCATTTTCAAGATGCAACGCTGGGTTATTTTTAATAAGAAAATGCTGAAAACAAGTTTAATAGTAGGTACACTGACTGTCAATTTCAGTATTTCACCTTTTTGGCCTTTTGCCTAATTTTTTATGTTTAAATTAGAAAAAATTCTACATTTTCACACATAGGGTAAATGCGGTACCTATATTCCGACACATTAAGGACGCATCAAGAAATGAAAAACTATAAAAAAATAACCGTATGCGTTACTCGAGTTCTGTTTGCTTTATGTGACTCACAAAACACCATACTACGCGCCACTGCACCAGCAATGATGAAACGTCACAAAATGTTGCCATATTTATTTAAAAGCCTTTAGAATGCAAACCTACCAGATCCCTATATTCCAACACTGTGTGTGGCAATATTCGGCACCTGGTAGGGCGTATTCCGTCCGCGCTTCAAATTCTACTGATACATAATGTCATCATCCACGTGTTCAAATTCCGTTTGCTGTGTGAGCTGTATTGGAATACAACACGGCATTGAATTAGAGCACTAATGAATATTAAACACTACTTAATTACGCTTTTAATTAACAACTATTAAGCTTTTAATTAAGCAAATTTCAATTTTTGTACATAGCTTGGAACGATCTGTGTGTGTCTTTTAAACATTCAATTTCAAATTAGGCCAGGGCCTAAATCCTGATCAAGCATATATTGCTAAATTGCAGGCCATCACGAATTAGGAGTATCACATTAAAAAACTAATAACAATCAACAAAATAAATCACAATGATCACATTCATGATTCTGATTCACAATACCTACCTAGGCTAAATCTTGAACAAAACAATCAGGAGCACTTGGAGTAGCCGAGTAGACTCAGCAGAGTTTACAAGAAAAAAAAACGAACCTCGAAAATCAACTGAAAAAAATGTTTCTTCGACAATCGGCAGCAAAACTTTGCTAATTTACCATAGAATTTTAACTTCTAATGGTGATAACTTTAAATTGAGGTTGGTGGTTTGCCCTTTGCACACCACAGTCCACACCAGTGCCTTGCAGTTGCACCGACGCAATCACGTCTAAACGTTGGAGTCCCGCGCATACTTTTGAATGGCAATTGGTCTGAACGACGGAATTCGTGTTTTTAAATCCCGCCTTGAAAAATTCCATGTAGATAAATAAAATAAAAATTGGTATACGATCAAAAAATTTATGTGTATTATACGAATTATTAAATTTTGAAAGAAAATATAGGTACTTTAAACAGTATTTTGTTGTTGTTGTTTCCAGTTTGTAGGTGAGGAAGTAGTTGCGCAGTGACCTCTTGTTACACCTGGACTCAGCAGGTTTAATTTTGTTTCAATGTAAACAGTATTTTCACCGAACCGATGTAATGCGCGATGTTTATGACTGGTTTTCTCACCAGTCTCACCTGACTTCTGATGCTGTCATTAAAATAAAATCACAGTTATAGTTAAATTTTGAAAAAGAACTCAGCGACCCACAGGACCCAACCCGGAGTATCATATGTCAAATTTAGACTAATTTTAATTGGTGTTACATTTATCGCCAATTCAGTTGCATTAATTGCGACCAGGACCGCAATCCTTATTCCAACTTAGAAAACCAATTGAGTTGTTCATGCCCGATAAAAGAGAATTTTTTCGGTTTGTCGAATTTTCAGAACAATTTTTTTTTCAGTTCGTTAAACAATTACGGAAAATTTTAACTTTTTCTATATTATATATAGCTTTCTATATGACTACTTTTACTACTTCAAGTAACAACCGCAGAAATTGGGAGCGCTGTGCCGTTGCACTCAATAAGATATCACGCAGTTTTATTATCAACTAGACAATTTTTGGCATCCTCCGCATATAAATACAAATGTAACACTTTTTCAGCAGGAGTTACAGTTTTAGCGTCAGTTAACTCAGCACATTAAAATCAGTCAACGATTTTACAAGTCAACCCTAACTTCAACTCATCTACTAAGTCTGCGTTTCATCAGACCAGCGTTACCGTTTCGAATCGTTACATGCTCCCATACGAAGTGTCAGTAATATTTATAATAGTAATATATTTAATGCGGTGTCAGCTTAGTAATAAGATAATTCTCGCATGACGAGCAAACTAGTTTCTTAGCGTTGAGTATCACTATCAGTTCCAAGTTTCCAAAAACAGCATTGGAACACATCCACGCGACAACATTTCTTCTCGCTTCGAGTCACCGTTCGAACCCGCGCCTCTCTGCGCCAATCCTGGTACTCTGAACTGTAACCATTGGGTCACCCTGTCCCATTGCGTTGAATATCATTATCAGTTCCAAGTTTAACCAAGTTGTACAAGGCAGACATAATTTCAGACTCCAATTACCGCTGGCTCCACTTCTAGTCTTGTTGAGAGGAAAAAAGCGATAGGAAAATAAAATAATGTAGCATGATATTTCATATCAGTTTTAATTGGCACACCCAGATGAATGAGTCGAAGTGAATGTAACGCTTACATCAAATGTAACTTCAAAAAAGAAATATCTTCTTCAATGCATCTTTTGCATAGAAGAAATAACTTCTATCAATGCATTTTTCTAACGCACAATACTTCCATTTAATNACAAATTAATTATAATGAAATGCCAACACATTTGAACCGTATTCATCACTGATTAACCGATAGTCGGTCAAAAGTTATGAATGTACTCTCGTTATTTTGTACTAAGGAAAGATAGAACGAAACAAAACATGTCGCTGTGGTACATAGTTCTTCATTATTATACAAATAAATTGTAATATTATTATATAATGTACACTCGTACGCGGGCTAAAATATCCAAACATAATTTAATTCAAGTAACTTAATACGGGGCTAGATTTGGAGTCAGCTACTTTGTTACGTTGAAGACTTTAACTGGTTATTGTAAAACAGTATGAATTATTAACTGGCCCATAATTAGATGAATATGGTGGTTAGCAAATAATTGGGCAAATAGCCTTCTTTATTCCATCAATAAATCGTAATTAATATCTTAATATAGATCGTAGTTAATAATAATTACAATCAGCTCGCTATAATTGCCTTCAAAATCTACATGTGGAACAGCCTCCCTGATAGCATCGTTGACGCTCCGAGTATGAACGCCTTCAATAACAGACTAGACGAAGCTAAAATGAAAATGTTCAGTCTTAAAATGCCTAGCAAATTACGGACCAGGGCCTATACTTTCAAATAAAGTTAAGAGATCGTAAGTTCATCAGCCAATCATTGACAGTTTCAAGCAAAATCCACCAATCATAGACAAGAAAATAGAGCGTAAGTACTTACGTTCACTTAGCAAGTTTTGAAAGTATGGCCCCAGATCGCCTGAAGATATAACATCTCCTGATATAATGTTAGACACTTGCAATGTAAAATGATTTTATTAGCAAAAAAAGTTATAATCCGCGAGACGGAAAATATCTAAGAAAAAGTATATTATGTAAATTTATTGTCTTATTTAGAGCGAGACTTAATGAAATAGAATTATCAGGAGTAAGAATAGGTTTAACAACCAATTATTGAATGTAGTTTCTAGATACGATGAGATAATGAGACATATTACCTATTGATGTACCTTGCTAAAGTTTCATTCTTCCTCTGGCTGGTTATTAATCCTGCATGCTAATTAAATCCTTCCTTTGGTTAGTGATTAATCCTGCATGCTAATTAAAAAAATTCTGCATCTACGACCGAGATCCAGCGTGTCGTAATTGGGACAATGTCAACACTCATAAAATAATAAGTCATATTGTCCAAATTGTGATCCACTTTCTTAACCAAATCGCCATTAGAACGCAGACATAAAAGAGATACGCAATTTTACCGTGTCAAGATGACCCATGCAAGGGCAAAAAAGCAAATTGTTATTCGGACAAAATCTCACTTATTTTTTAGCGCATTTTCTCATTTATGGAAAAAAGGCGCTATTGTGCTCGTCATGTCCGTCCGTCCGTCCGTGACTTCACGTTTTCGTCGACGAGAAAATGCGCTCTCTGTCACTCACTGCTGTGAGTACTGAGTTATATACTGAGTACTGCCACACCACTGGGCAGGGTGGCCCAGTGGTGTGGCAGAGTGGCCCAGTGGTTAAAGTGGCAGGGTGGCCCAGTGGTTACAGTTCAGAGAACCAAGATTGGCGCAGAGAGGCGCGGGTTCGATCCCAGCTCTGTGCGCCAGTTTCTGGTCAGAATCGGCGAGGAGGCCGGGCGGTTAAGCGCAGCAGAATTGTAGCAGTGAGTTGCGAGTTCGAGACCGCAACGAGCTGTGAATGCTCTGCGATGTTAAGAAACGGCGACAGGCCTACGGCCTAATAAACGCTGAAACCGCTATTATATTATATTAACTTAGAACATATCATAATATTACAGTTAGATAGTTGCAATGTATATTTATGTATTATATATTACACAAAATAATAAGATCTTCTGTGAGAAATTCTTCAGATGCGACTTCGACACATAAAATCATTTATAAAGTTCATGAGTAGTTATATCTCAATATAGTTAACTATTAATGAACCATTATGATGAATTGATTATATTTTTATGCTATGTCCGCCGCTGGAAGGTTAAATAATATGAATTTATATAATTTATATGAATAGCAATATTCTTCTAACCCGATAATATACAAGTTCTTTTACATCAACCTAACTGTATTATTTTGCCTGCTAATATTATACCGCCTAATATTTCTAATATTCATACGGCCTATTATTTCTAATATTTATACGGCCTATCAAATCCAATATTTATACGGCCTATTAAATCTAATATTTATACGGCCTATTATTTCTAATTTTTATACGGCCTATTATTTTTAATAATTAGACGGCCTATTAATTCTAAAATTTATACGGCCTATTATTTCTAATATTTATACGGCCTATTAATTCTAAAATTTATACGGCCTATTATTTCTAAAATTTATACGGCCTATCAATTCTATTATCTATACTGCTTATTATTTCTAAAATTTATACGGCCTATTATTTCTAAAATTTATACGGCTTATTCTTTCTAAAATTTATACGGCCTAATATTTCTAATATTTATACGGCCTATTATTTCTAAAATTTATACGGCCTAAAATATTCTGTATGTGACATGCAGTGACCTATTGAAGCTTCGACCTGCTACATATACTTTACGACTATGCAACAACTATAGGGAATATTGCCTTCCTGCACTAAATATAGAGTATTAATAACCTATTCTGCCTTGCCGCAATTAATCCACATTAATAATAAAAATTTTTAGTATTACTGCACGTATTTCAGTATTATTTCAGTATTACCTTTTCAGTATTACTGCACGTATTTCAGTATTACCTTTTCAGTATTACAGCACGTATTTCAGTATTATTTCAGTATTACCCTTTCAGTATTACAGCACGTATTTCAGTATTATTTCAGTATTACCTTTTCAGTATTACAGCACGTATTTCAGTACATATTCGTATTCNCATGGGTCACCAGATATGGGTCACCAGACATGGGTCACCAGACATGGGTCACCAGATATGGGTCACCAGACATGGGTCACCAGACATGGGGCACCAGACATGGGTCATCAGATATGGGTCACCAGACATGGGCCACCAGACATGGGTCACACCAGACATGGGTCACCAGACATGGGTCACCAGACATGGGTCACCAGGCATGGGTCACCAGACATGACACACCAGACATGGGTCACCACGACACACCAGACATGGGTCACCACGACACACCAGACATGGGTCACCACGACACACTAGACATGGCACGTCGTATGTACACGAGGCCTTCAGTTTGTGCAGGGTAGCGAGCCGGTCACTAGCAACAACCAAGATTCAAATTCACTTTAATATTCGAATTCGAATTTAAGATTCAAATTCAATTTAATATTCGTAATTTGGACAATGTCCCGCACATTTCTCTGATTATAATTAAATTGCAAATTAAGTTATTTTATAGTTTATCATCCATAAGAATTTCGAACTAGATTAGGATCCCAAACGTGAAAAAATTAGTATATGCTGGAAAAAATATATCGACAATCGAAACTGTAATTACTGAATTCGTTAATCAAAAATTGTATCCATCAGGATATACAAAAAAAAAATCACTGCTCACAAGGGATAATTGAAAATAACTAAAAAATCTATGCGGGAAAATTCCCGTAAATGCCTGCACAGTTCACTCCGCTACAAGTTATTAATAAATTAATAGTGAATAATTATTAATAATTATTAAATTAATTAATTAATAGTTGAATAATTGAGTGTGGAGCACAAAACGTATTTTACTGAATACGATATGAATGCAAAGTGAATATGCTAGTGTTGCCATCACTAGTTGTTGCTAGGGGCCGGCTTTCTTATCTAATTAATGCTTAACTAAAAATAACTAGGCCTATCACTAGGTAACTAGGCCTATCACTAGGTAACTAGGCCTATCACTAGATAACTAGGCCTATCACTAGGTAACTAGGCCTATCACTCGATAACTAGGCCTAACACTAGGTAACTAGGCCTATCACTCGATAACTAGGCCTAACACTAGGTAACTAGGCCTATCACTAGATAACTAGGCCTAAGACTAGATAACTAGGCCTATCACTAGGTAACTAGGCCTATCACTAGGTATCTAGGCCTAACACTAGGTAGCTAGGCCTAACAGTAGGTAACTAGGCCTATCACTGGTAACTAGGCCTATCACTAGGTAACTAGGCCTAACACTAGATAGCTAGGCCTATCACTAGGTAACTAGGCCTAACACTAGGTAACTAGGCCTATCACTAGGT
>NW_025936875.1:0-315 GCF_000764305.2 Hyalella azteca | reverse complement strand
TCAAAACTTTATGTATTTCTAAAGGGAGTTGTGATGAGACCATGGGAGTCGAACCGTTGAGTTTAGACCATTGCATTGATTGCAACTTGCAACAGAGGCCCAAGGGCCAAGGGCATGGGGCCTTGCGAAGGGTTAAGACCGCGGACCGCCGCACAGCGGTGGACCGACATAAGTACCTCTCTTCATAGACTTCCACTATGGCAGGTGGTGCACGGCAGCCTGGCAGGTTCTATGCGAGGCCGGAGGAAGACAAAGCCGAGTGGTTCACGGCTGATTGGTGGATGTCCGGAGAGATCCAAGGCGTTCGATTCAGGG
>NW_025936874.1:0-283 GCF_000764305.2 Hyalella azteca | reverse complement strand
GTCCGTAAGGCCAGTCTAGTCAAGAAAAGTACAAGAATCGGCGACAGGCCTATCCAGGCCTATTTATTCAATGCCGAAGATACTATACTATACTAATTATTCAATTATTACCAATTATTTACTTAATACTAAATTATAAACTAAAATATAGAAGGCATCTTTAATTTATTGCTAAAACTAACAAGTGGGATCTCACTAGGCATCTGAAGATGATATAACGTTGATTCGAAGTTAAATAAGGAAGAACTTCACTGCTGCCTGTTGAATTTCTGGGCGCATTTCA
>NW_025936873.1:0-9278 GCF_000764305.2 Hyalella azteca | reverse complement strand
TGATCATTGACATGAAACCATTCCCTGTTTTTAATTAATAAAATCAATTCCTTTTTTTGTTGGAATGGTGAGTGTGGGAGGCCTTAAAAAAACATAGAAAGTCACAAATTAGTACAACTGAAAGCACAGAACACAATTGAAAACCTAAATTTATAAGTAATTGGTCACAAAACCTATCTATTCACAATTTAAAGGGGATAGGAGCTAACGGCTGAATTTAAACTGGGCCTAATTTTCTCGCTCAATAGATTTCGTGCAAGTTTGGTTTATACAAAACCTATCTATTCACAATTTAAAGGGGATAGGAGCTAATGGCTGAATTTAAACTGGGCCTAATTTTCTCGCTTAATAGATTTCCGGCAAGTTTGGTTTATACCCAAATCAAGAAATTCATGTCGAAGCGATTCAGTGAGGTTGCTCCCGAGCACGATACTAGAAACGTTATTTACTGTTCTTTTCCATACTTCGGCCCTGCGTCCGAAGCTATGTCAAGAGAATTAAAAGTCTTGTTCGATAGATACTTTCCAAACGTCAAATTTCATATTGTTCTGGTTAACAGTGTTAAAATCGGTTATATCTTTAGATATAAAGATATGCTCTCTGCTCATATGCGATCGTCCCTGGTTTATCAATTTCGTTGTGCACAATGTGCATCTGCGTACGTCAGGATGACGTCACGCAATCTTTATTCCAGGGTCACTGAGCATAAAGGCAGGAGTTGTAGAACTGGACAGTTGCTATCGCGCCCCCCTCATTCGGCTGTGCGCACTCACGCCGTGCAGTGTGATGTACCTCTTTCTGACAGTGACTTTTAGAATGTTAACTTCCACCTCCGTTACTTCAGATTTGCGTATTTTAGAATCATTGTACATTTTTAAACTTAGGCCCAGTTTAAATTCAGCTGTTAGCTCCTATCCCCTTGAAATTGTAAATAGATAGGTTTTGTGCCCTATTACATGTAAATTTAGGTTTTTAATTGTGTTCTGTGCTCTCAATTGTACTAATTTGTGACTTTCTATGTGAATTCTAGATTCTACGAACTGACGATGGAGCTGGGCTTCGAAACGTTTTCAATAAAGATATGAATTTTTGTGGAAATTTTTTTGCTTTTAAATTTGTAATAACATAACATAACACTACATAACATAACCTAATATAACATAACATAACATAACATAACATATCATAACGTATAATGATGTCGGTGCTAAGGAGTAGGCCTGGTGTGGCCTGTCGTCGATTCTTGTACTTTTCGTGACTTGTTCACAGAAGATCTAAAATCTTGTCATTTGTCCGAACCTTTTCAGGACTGACGATAGTTTGAAATAGCAGGTTTACAGCGGGTCCGATATGGTGCTAGGCATTTCAAGTCTGAACATATATTTTTCCATAGCTTTATCTAGTCTGTTATTGAACGCGTTCATACTCGGAGCGCCAACGATGTAATAGGGGAGTCTGTTTCACATGTCGGTGAAACAGCCTCCCCTATTGAAGGGGAGGCTGTTTCACCGACAAGGTCCCCTTATTGAAACAGCCTCCCCTAAGCGCAGTTTTTTAGTTTATAGCCGTGGCCCCTGGTTTTGGTTCTTGTTTTAAATTCTAGTAATCATTCGGGGACCTTGTATATACCACGAGTATACTTGCATGCTTCAATAAGGCCCCCACGCAGATGTCGATAACCGAGGCTTGGAAGCTTCAAAATCTTTAATATTTTTTTCATGGGGGACTTCTTCAATCTCCTGCTCTCGTGAGCTCTCATTTTTCTCTTGCATCATAGACTCTCTCTACTAAGCTCACATTTTGCCCTTTTGCAGAATACTCTCTCTCTTGAGCTCACATTTTGTTCTCTTGAATCATTAAGAGGGCAGTTCACAGACGCTCCAACTATAAACTCGGCACACTGGGTGTACTCAGGGTAAATTTTGGCCGCAGCGTCTGGCAGAGAGTCGAGACAACAGCGAGCCTTGGGGAAGAGAGGACGACGATGGAGAGGATGAGTGGGGTATGGGAGGGTTGAGGACTAATTTATTGGGGTGAGCCGATGGCAGTGTCAGGTTGCGGTGTGTCCCCTCGTCCCCTCACCTACCTACTATAACTATACATAACTGTATAGTTATTAGGTGCACTGTATAGTTACAGGCTCCTTTGTATTCATGTATAATGACTTCTTCAATGACTTATAATATACTTGTATAATGTATAATGGCTTGTTCAATGACTGACTGACGGGTATCATTCATTAGTAGATATTGCAACATAGCAATGTTAACTAATTTATAATTTGTAACATTAAGTTCTCTGAAGTCCGAGTTCCCTGAGGCCAGCAGATCTTTGTAAAATCTGCACTCGCGTGTAAGTTCGGCCATCACCAGCCCTTGGTCTCGTAATCACTTCAGCCACATATTTGTGGCTAACACACCCCCGGCCTCAAGGATATTGTTTTTGAGGCAAGGGGCGGCTTTAGGTGGCCGGTGAATTGCTACCGGGCGGCCGGAGCTAACCTGCTCAGACCGACCGCTGGCCACCCACGGTCCGGGGAGGAGGGAAGGCACTGAAGGGGCACTTGACAGCGCCGAGAGTAAAATTTGTGAGCTTGTGGCTCCCTCATAAACCACTGGGCATCATTTGACTCCAACAATTTAGGATACAAACATTATTTGAACGTGTAGCCTCATGTAATACTAATGTAGCAGTTGGTCAAATATAGCTGCAAATTTTTTCACAATGGTACTGTAGCGGATCTCGCTACATAGAACTAATATTATGCATAAAATATCTCTAATTTTTATGTTTCTCATACTAACATCAATATTAATACTTACAATATACATTAAAGTCGTACATTTTAAATCATATTAAAAAATTATAACATCATCACGCGAGTTTCGGAGAAAGCAACTCAGTCGATGGCAACATCCAAAGCCCTTTTTCACTGGTTCTTTCATAGCCCCTCAAAATTGTAACGGTCTGTTTGCCTTCTGACTCCGAGCGATCAACATCTCTCTAACGTAAGCTCCCTAACTTAGAAACTCTACTCTGCCGTAGAATAACTCTCATTCAATGTGTTAGGCGTAAGAGTAAAGTTAGTTCAGAAGTCGGAGTCATTGCAAGTTCAATAATTTAATTAACGTATTAAATTAACGTATTTTTCATATCATAAACATAGCTCACGTGGCTTTAGCTCATTTGTGAAATGGTGTCGTGAACTGTGAATAGTGTATTAACAAAGGCCTTATTTCGCAGCTTTCCACATCGGCTAACAGCCGGCAACCTGCGCCCGGCGATCTACAGCCTGTATCCTGCAACGTATAAGTTCAAGATCACGCGCAATCTCCTGACTCGGTCTCTGCCAACATCTCTGTCAGCAACTCTGACTGTCTCTGCCAGCATCTCTGTCAGCAATTCTGACTGTCCCTGCCAGCATCTCTGTCAGCAACTCTGGCTGTCTCTGCTAGCATCTCTGTCAGCAATTCTGACTGTCTCTGCCAGCATCTCTGTCAGCAATTCTGACTGTCTCTGTCAGCAACTCTGACGCTGTCTCTGCCAGCATCTCTGTCGGCGTCCCAAGCTAGTTTTCCCGCCAACTCGCATGCCGCCATCTTGCCGTGCCCCAACGTCGTCCCTGTCTACCGACGCTCATCCGTGAACATTGCTGTGAAGTGTGAACCACCCAATCAACTTTTATTCAGTGATCAACTCAAATTAACTTTTATTCAGTGATCAACTCAATTAACTTTTAATCAGTGATCTACTCAATTAACTCTCATTTAGTGAACGTATCTCTGGAACATTTAATTCAGTAATCGATTTCGTGTCTCTAGAAGATCCAATTTAGTGATCAATCTCGTGTCTCTGGAACATGCAGTTTAGTGTCACTGCAACACTCAATATCGTGCTCGGATAACTTCACCACGGTGTCTGAATTCACCACGCGACCACGAGCACATCACCAAGCCGAGCACATCATCTTCATCACCAATCCGTTCCTCCGATTCCATCGGGATCACCATCTTCGAGCAGGTCACGTGAGCTAAGCCAATAAATGAAATTATCAATTAATTGTGTGTTTGCTTTAACCAACCAAATTCGTCCTGCCGATCTCTATGTTTCTGTCTGTCCCCAATGAATAATTGAAGTTAGCTACCTAGGCAGTTCAAATTCCCTGATTGGAGTTAATAACATAACGTGGAGTGGTAAATAAAACCCCCACAGTACTGCGTACCATGGTACTTCGTATCATTATGGATTTTACTCATGTTATTTGCTTTAAAATTAAGTATTTATATATGCCTTTTCATTATTATATAATTCATCATTTTTACAATCATAGTAATGATAATTTAAATGAGTAATTCAGTATAAAACGAGAGAGTTGAGGATATTTTTATTGTAATAGAAATCAGCATTTTTACATACAATCATGGTAATAATAATTTGAATCAGATATTCAGTATGACAGTAATTCAGTGGGCCTAGTCTGATATTAATATGACAAATTATTAGGCGATGTTCAATGCATTGTTACTGACTACTTTTTCTCCTTGAAAAAATTTTTATAGGAATGAAATGACAAGAAATTGAAAACATTTCTTAACCATTTTTAAGTAATTGCTGTCATGGAATATTTCCACATAGACTGAAATACTCCAATGATTAAATAGAATCCTGCACGTATAGAATTTAATATGCTATATTCTAGCTCATTTGATTCAAAGATGTACATTAAAATAATCGTTCATGAGGTAGCAAATGGAAAACTTCATACTAAATTGTGTTGTTTAAGCATTCATTCTCTCTTCATATTTAAAAACATAATTACGCTCATATATGTACGACCATGACGCTCATAGACCAGACTGCGAAGTGGACTGTGAAAGAAGAGTGCATGTTTACCTTGAAGACAAGATTTAAAGCCTGCGCCTGCAGGAGAATATGACAACCAAAGGTCTGATCGTGCTTTAATCTACGGAAGTTTCACCTACCCTTGGGCTTCAAGTGCAGTTATATCTAATACTAGAATAATAATTCAGAAATGTTTGAGGTAGTGATCAATGAAGAATAAATAGTTAAACCGACGTATATCGAGAAATAGCTGGAAAAGTCGCACGTTTTACGAATATCGGGGTGCAAGATTTCATCCTCCCTGATAACAGTTGAAATAAAAAGTTTACATAATTTATCTTAATGTTGACGTATTAAAAATAATTAGCCATGATAGCATTCCAAATTTCAGACTTATATCTTATTTATGAGGGGAGTTATTGGACCTAGTAATAGTTAACTAAAAGGGACGCAGTATAGACCCCTACATAGCCCTTGCCCACAATTCAATATCTATTCCTTTCCGCTCGTAATCACGCTAGAGGGCATATTAGCCTGTGTGATTAAGTGCCTAAAGCCATAGGTGCCATTTCCTTTCCTGGAAATGAATCAATCAGCCAGATAACATCAAGCCGCCGAAGCAACAGCCGTGAGCAAATAGCCAAACTGTTGCGTGCTTGTATTAAACACAGCCTGGCGTATTCGCGGCTTTTGAAAATAAGCGCCCGACAAAACAGCGCCTTCACGTCACAGCCACTGCTTCATGGCGCTCTACTCCACAAGCTAAAGCGCAAACCGCCGTCCCTATAACGCCTTGCCCCGGCGCTCCCCCTTCGCAGCCAGCAGAAGGTTTTTCTCGTTGCCCGATCGGTAATGCGCCTGGCGCGATGGAGGGACCTAATCTAACCTAACCAAACCAAACCTAACCTAACCTAACCTGGCGCACAACTGATCAGCAATTGAAGAAAGCCTTATGGCTGCAAAGGGGGAGAGCCGGAGCATGGCGTTATAGGGACGGCGGTTTGCGCTTCTGCCCGTGGAGTGCGACGGGATTACGCCAGCCCTGCAACTAGCAGAGCAGTTTTACGGTGATCCGGCGCGGTCTGCGGCCAGTAAGGCTTACGGCGTGTGTAAGAAGTGATAGTATGGGTAAGATTCTGTGGAGTAGGACCTGTTGACAATTGACTATTTGATTCAGCAGGCTGTGGAGTGAGGTAGGTGTTGCTTAAAGTTGGTGTGGGGAGATGACTCAGTTACCTACAGCTTCTTGGGTGTGAGCTGAGTTTAGTTATTGCATTATAGGGTAGGCGTTGGCGCCAGGGCTTGTTTACGAACTAAATTTGTGGTGTAGGGCTGCGCTCCCGTTAAAAATACTCCTTTAGCGGCTAACGAGGATGAGCGCCTTGATGCAGAGTCTTAACTCTCTCTCCTGAGCTCACATTTTGCCCCTCTTGCAGCATTGACTCAATTTGACTCTCTCATGAGCTCTCAATACCTCTTGCAGCATCGACGATTGCTTCATTTTTTCCACATCATTTCATTCGAATATTGGGAGCGCAGCCGTGGGTAACAAAATCGATTCGTAAACAGGCCCTGGGCCTAACGCCAAACATCAGCATGCAATATCTACACATAGCCTCAGATCAATGAGCTGTGGGTAACTCCGGCTAACAGTAAATCCGCTTTGCACAACACAACCAGTGCTTCACAGCGCCGGAGCACAACTGGCCGGAGCGCAACAGGCCCTACCGCTTAAGACTGAACATATGCTCCTGCATAGCTTCGTCTAGTCTGTTCTTGAAGGCGTTCATACTCGAAGCGTCAACGAAACTAGCAGGGAGGCTGTTCCACATGTCGGTGACTCGAAGCGAGAAGAAATGTTGTCGCATGGATGTGTTACAACGCAGTTTTTTTAGTTTATAGCCGTGGCCCCTGGTGTTGGTTCTTGTTTCAAATTCTAGTAATCCTTCTGGAACCTTGTATAAGCCATGAGTATACTTGTATGCTTCAATGAGTTCCCCACGCAGACGTCGATAACTGAGGCTTAAAAGCTTCATAATCTTTAATCTTTCCTCATAGGACTTGCTTTTCAAGCCCGGAATTATCCTTGTTGCACGTCTTTGAACACTCTATTAAATTTCTGTCCTTTTCAAGTTTCGGTGACCACACGATGTTTCCAAACTCTAGGTTCGGGCGCACGACAGCAACAAACAACTGCTTCATCGCTTCTGCATCTAGGAACTGGAAAGAGCGTCTGATTAGTCCTAGTCGTTTATTGGCTTTATTAACTTGACCTTCAATATGCTTAGAAAATTTCAACTCATTGTCGATATTAACTCCTAAATCTTTTTCCATTGTCGACTTCGACATCATCACTCTGTCGTTGCAACCGTGTCTTTTCATACTGTAATCTTGCTGTTCATTATTCTTGCCAAGGTGGATTACTTTAGGTTAGGTTACGTTAGGAGTAGCTGTTGCGGTAGGGCCTGTTGCGCTCTGGCCAGTTGTGCTCCGGCGCTGTGAACCAGTGCCTATGACTGAACGGCGCTGTTGTGGTGGGCGCTATGTGTCGAAAGCCGTGAAGATGCCCGGCTGCATTACGCTCGGGAAGGTGTATGAATAGCACTGTGGACTTGGGCTATGCTGACCTCTAGCTATCCACCCCGAATATTTAGCTGGATGGACTTGAAAGTAGAATTCCCAGGATTTCCAAGGTTTAATTTTTCATCTGCTGAAAAGGTTGTGTTTCCTGAAGTGTTCATTTCATTTGCTTCGTATGTTGATGCATGTTGATCTCGTTTTCACTTCAATCTAGAACAATTGTCGTTACACATTTGTAAAGAACTTTGTTTTAACTATGAATTTGTTAATGATAGATTAAAATTATCATAAGATGAGACTGAAGGAATTGACTCACTGCATTTTGAACTAAATTTCCACCTTCAACAATTTTAATCCTACGCGCCGAGAGTTTGAACATTTTATTGCTATTATTTTGAACATTATATTGCAACAGGCCATTCGCCTATTTCTTCAATACCGACACTTCTATTCTATTCTATGTCCGTTCAAGCATTTTGCCGATTCGCAGCATAATAATTAATTGGTATTCACGATTGATATTTGGTAAGGTATTGAGAATCGATACCTCAATACCTACCACAAGACAGGTTTAGCAGCTCAAATATTCCTCAACAGTCCATCAGTGGCATCGCTGTCGTCATCCAGTTCGGAAATGGAATATTGCAACAGGCCATTCGCCTATTTCTTCAATACCGACACTTATATTCTATTCTATGTCCGTTCAAGCATTTTGCCGATTCGCAGCATAATAATTAATTGGTATTCACGATTGATAATTGGTAAGGTATTGAGAATCGATACCTCAATACCTACCACAAGATAGGTTTAGCAGCTCAAATATTTCTCAACAGTCCATCAGTGGCATCGCTGTCGTCTTCCAGTTCGGAAATGGAAACTTTGAAGAAGTAGAAGAAGATGTATGGCGTTGCATCGGCGATTACCGGCGCAGTTACGCCGATTGCCCGTCCTCTGTATTCGAAATTATCCCGCTAGTGTCGCACAAGGTTCTCGATATCGGACTATTCTGAGCACCACCAATGGTATTTTAGTCGATTGGGATTATGCTGCGCTTTGTGCTTTATTGTTACTCATGCTTATAGAGGCTAATTTTATGCTGATTGGTCCATTATTTATTTGGGGTTATTCTTAGATTGTTTTGTCGCTTTTCTTCATCAGATCGAGTCAGTTTCATTAATTCAAGCCTATTACTAGCCTTAGTCCATACCGGTTGTATGCTTCGGTACTTCTACTGTCTATGAAAGTTCATGGCAATTTATTTGTCAGAGCTACTATAATCCTTTTCGCAGAGGTGGGCAGTAGAGCGCTACATGTAGCGGTAGCGGCGCTACATTTAAGCAATTGTAGCGGGAGCGGTAGCGCCCGCTACATAATTAGAGCAAACTCCGTTTTAGGCTGTTTGCTTTTAACATGTTGAAAGCTCTATTTGATCTTTTGGATGGTTTCTTCCTCGAAGCTTTTAACATTTCAAAAGCTCTATTTGATCTTTGGATTGTTTCTTCCTCGAATTTAATCGTAGCGATAAAGAAAAAGGAAGAAAGCGGCCTTTGGCAGCTTTTCTACCGTTGACCTTGAGTGGTGCCAAAGCCAGCAGGCGCAGTGTGCATGCCTTCAATCGTAGCACTGTCCGTGTAAAGAAGTTTGGGGAGGAGGTGGTCTCAGCACAGCCTAAAACTCCGAGCTCTAATTAGATTGTTTTCGTTCCTCAAACGAAAATAATTAGAGCAAACTCCGTTTTAGGCTGTTTGCTTTTCTACCAAAGTCGCCCTTTAGGGTCTGGGGGAGGAAACTTTCAGTCTCCCATGAGAGGTAAAAGAAGCAATCGAGATATTTAAACCAAGGTTTACTTAATTAGT